>NW_026733947.1:37500-40720 GCF_028476545.2 Physella acuta | reverse complement strand
TTATATATTATATATTTATATATTATATATTATATATTATTTATATATATTATATATTATATCTTATATATTATATATTATATATTATATATTATATATTATATATTATATATTATATATTATATATTATATATTATATATTATATATTATATATTATATATTATATATTATATATTATATATTATATCTTATATATTATATATTATATATTATATATTATATATTATATATTATATATTATATATTATATATTATATATTATATATTATATATTATATATTATATATTATATATTATATATTATATATTATATATTATATATTATATATTATATATTATATATTATATATTATATATTATATATTATATATTATATATTATATATTATATATTATATATTATATATTATATATTATATATTATATATTATATATTATATATTATATATTATATATTATATATTATATATTATATATTATATATTATATATTATATATTATATATTATATATTATATATTATATATTATATATTATATCTTATATATTATATATTATATCTTATATATTATATATTATATCTTATATATTATATATTATATCTTATATATTATATATTATATATTATATCTTATATATTATATATTATATCTTATATATTATATCTTATATCTTATATCTTATATATTATATCTTATATTATATCTTATATCTTATATCTTATATCTTATATCTTATATCTTATATCTTATATCTTATATCTTATATCTTATATCTTATATCTTATATCTTATATCTTATATCTTATATCTTATATCTTATATCTTATATCTTATATCTTATATCTTATATCTTATATCTTATATCTTATATCTTATATCTTATATCTTATATCTTATATCTTATATCTTATATCTTATATCTTATATCTTATATCTTATATCTTATATCTTATATATTATATCTTATATCTTATATCTTATATCTTATATATTATATATTATATCTTATATCTTATATCTTATATCTTATATATTATATATTATATCTTATATCTTATATCTTATATCTTATATCTTATATCTTATATCTTATATCTTATATATTATATCTTATATCTTATATCTTATATCTTATATCTTATATATTATATCTTATATCTTATATCTTATATCTTATATCTTATATCTTATATTATATCTTATATCTTATATCTTATATCTTATATCTTATATCTTATATCTTATATCTTATATCTTATATCTTATATCTTATATCTTATATCTTATATCTTATATATTATATCTTATATCTTATATCTTATATCTTATATCTTATATCTTATATCTTATATCTTATATCTTATATCTTATATCTTATATCTTATATCTTATATCTTATATATTATATCTTATATCTTATATATTATATCTTATATCTTATATATTATATCTTATATCTTATATCTTATATCTTATATCTTATATCTTATATCTTATATCTTATATATTATATCTTATATCTTATATATTATATCTTATATATTATATATTATATCTTATATCTTATATATTATATCTTATATATTATATATTATATCTTATATCTTATATATTATATCTTATATATTATATATTATATCTTATATATTATATATTATATATTATATATTATATATTATATATTATATATTATATATTATATATTATATATTATATATTATATATTATATCTTATATATTATATATTATATATTATATATTATATCTTATATATTATATCTTATATATTATATATTATATATTATATATTATATATTATATATTATATATTATATATTATATATTATATATTATATATTATATATTATATATTATATATTATATATTATATATTATATATTATATATTATATCTTATATATTATATATTATATATTATATCTTATATATTATATATTATATATTATATCTTATATATTATATATTATGTATTATATATTATATATTATATATTATATATTATATATTATGTATTATATATTATATATTATATATTATATATTATATATTATGTATTATATATTATATATTATATATTATATATTATGTATTATATATTATATATTATATATTATATATTATATATTATATATTATATATTATATATTATATATTATATATTATATATTATATATTATATTTATAGACTTAAAATGAGCGATGAGTGAATGCAATTGCCATAACAAAGGTAATAATTTCCTATTACGTTGTTATCTGAAATTATAGTGGTTATACTACTTAAATTAAAACTTATGGTTATATAAATATACTCGCATTACAATATGTATATCTTAAAGTATTATAAACTGCAATTAAAATATAGAATATTTACAAAAATTATTTTAAAAAAATTTTTTCCTCCTTTTTTTTTAACATGTAGAGCCTATTTAATAAGAAAAATGTAACTTGCTCTGTGAACGGTAAATAATAGCTGTCAGACCAGTGTTGTAGCTCCAGAAGTCCGATGGATTCAAAAACTTCTTTTTTGTCCGTGACAACCACGACCACGTCAAATTCAAACACCTTTGCACTTGTAAAGTTGTAAAGTACGTAACCCTCTTCCGTCATCCGATTGTCATTTAGTACTTGGCTCCTATACACAGGCAATTATTGTTATTATTCGATGGTTCAAGTGCATGATCTTACAGAAAAAAAAGTGTATTTTTTTAAACGTAGGATTTTTACTTTCTCATTTTAAGGAAGAATTGTCATCGTGCAAAAAAAAAAAAAGGAAATCGAGATGTTTAAAAATCTCGACGTTTTACATCTACCCGATTAGGAAAAAAAAAACTTATTTTTGCAATTTTGTCTTTATGTCTTAAATAGCCTTCCTCTTATGTTGAAAAAATTGCACATATAGACATTATATCAAATTTCGAACAATATCTGGTAACTGTAGGAGGAACTTACTTTACTTGAGGTTGTTGACACGCTCATAAACCAGATCAGATTCAAACCTATCTTACAGGTTGCATTTCATTCTATAGTGTACCGCACCGTTTACGTTGTTTTTATTTGAGGGCTAGAGCGGTTTGTTTGGTGGGTAAAGGTTTGTTAAATGGGTCAATGTTTGTTAAGTGGGTCAAGGTTTGTTTGGTGGATCAAGGTTTGTTTGGTGGATCAAGGTTTGTTTGTTGGGTCAAGGTTTGTTGGGTCAAGG
>NW_026733947.1:0-32500 GCF_028476545.2 Physella acuta | reverse complement strand
GAGATGTTATCTGGAAGCTAATGAGCCACTATGGAATACCCCAAAAAATTATATCTATCACACAGAAACTATACGAAGACTCCACCAGTCAGGTAATACACAAGGGAAAACTAACAAAACCATTCACGGTGAGACAGAGATGTATGCTATCGCCAATGATATTCTTGGTAATCGACTGGATCATGCTGAAAACCACAAAAAACGACACAGGAATCCAGTGGAGTTTCACCAAAAGACTGGAAGATCTTGATTTCGCCAATGACATCTGCCTACTATCTCACAAGCATCAACATACACAAGCCAAACTAAATCGGCTATCTGAAGAAGCCTCCAAAGTAGGACTAAGAATCAATAAAAATAAAACAGAGGTCATCAGAATCAATAACAGCCAGACCTGCCCATACAGCTAAATAGAGAAGATTTCTTTTACGAGAAACAAACACATTCACATATATGGAAAAGCGTGATCAATAAGGACGGGGGAGCAGACGAGGACAAAAAATGCCGAATCAACAAGGCTAGTTGTGCCTTCAACTCACTTCGCATGATGTGGAGGTGCACGGCCCTGTCATCCCGGAGCAAAATGGGGATTTTCAACACAAATGTCAAGGCAGTGCTGCTCTATGGCTCGGAGACTTGGAGGGTTACGAAGACAAATACTGATAGGCTACAGCCATTCGTAAATAAATGCTTACGACATATACTCAAAATTAGGTGGCCAGACAAAATATCAAACAAAGACCTGATATATATATATATATATATATATATATATATATATATATATATATATATATATATATATATATATATAAAGATAGATATATAGATGCATATATCTTGCTGTCACAAATAAAGAAAACAACAGACACGTACCACTGTCTTGTTAGGCGCAATGTGTATTGCGAGAATTCTAACATTTTTTCTTGTCTCCCTTCACGGATAGTCTTAGGCCACGTCACCACCTCAGACTGTTCTTTAGTTTTCACAATGGGACAATAGTTAGGGTCTACACAATAATAGACCGTAAGACCGTAAGTACATTTACATTTTTTTTTAAATTGCATACATTTAGTTTGATTAAAAATGAACTAGGCGAACGGAGGAGTCCACTTGGAAAAGCTGCAAAGTCACTAACTAACCTTATGATTTTTTATAGTTTACTGTTAAAAATTTATTTTACATTATACCTTTTAAACAAAATATAGTATACAGCTTTAATTTCCACTTAATTAAGAAGGCTATAAGAATAACTCATTTTTTTCTTCAAAAAGTGGACAGCAGGTTTTGAAAATGTACTCCTCAACTACTGTATTTAATAAATACTTAAAAAGGCATGCATTGATTTTCTAGATCAGGGGTCTCCAAACTTTTCAGTCCGAGGGCCGCATTAACTATCAAATTTCAGTTCGGGGGCCAGTTTCTTCGAGGCATATCTTTGATTTTTATAGGCAAAGTTCCTCAGCCATCACCAACAAATGTTTTTTCCGTGGACAAAAAGATCTCCGCGGGCCGGATGAGAGGACCTCGCGGGCCGCATCCGGCCCGCGGGCCGTAGTTTGAGACCCCTGTTCTAGATCATTGATAAAAAAACAAAAAAGCGTGACGTATTTAAGTTAAAAAAAAAATGTGCTTAAGGTTGAGTGTTGAGTTTTGCTTAGATTTCCTACCGTTTTATAAGGTTTTTTCTTTACCCAACTAAAAAGCATTTTGTCTCGAAAACGAATCGTTTGTTATTATCCTAAATAATTATTCATAACAGCCTATCTGATCTGAAATAGCAATTTCAGTCGCCCTAACATATTTATTTAACTATTTTAGCTATTAAAAAAATACTTACCTATAACACCCAACGTGTCAGGAACGAATACTTCTCTGGAAAACCAGTTGTTTGGAGTAGTTGAGTAGACAGAAATATTTTCTCGTATTTCATTCAGTACCGTTTGGAAGCTTAGCTCAGCTATGGTAGTTACCTCGAGTTTTAGGCGTACATGATATTCATCATTGTTTTCTGGAATTTCTCTGTTAGAAAAAAAATTTACCCAATTTGTTTTGGAGAGATTAGCCAGCTAGACTAGATGATGTTTATTCACTATCATCATTTCCCGTTTGTGCCCAAGTTAGGTGAAAGAAATGTTAAATATACGTATAAAATTTTATTCTCTTGATTGTATTAAGTTTTTAATGATTTCCGCCTAACAAAAGTATTACTTTATTTCCGATTTTAGAAAACAGTTTAATTCTACCGGACTGATTTCTTCCAAAGTTTTTACGCAGGTCTAGACTCGATGACAATGCAAGGTGTCATTAAATTTGTCTAAATAGATGGCTAATTAGTTTTTTAAAATTAATCTTTCTTTTTTTTTTAAAAAAGCACTAATTTTCCTCTCTATTATAAATACATTGATTACGTTAATTAGGTGGGCAATTCCTTGTTCTACGCGATTCGATTCCATTTAAAATACAATGTATGCTTAAACTGGAATGTTTAGGGAACAGCACTCCCGTTTTATTTAAATTGTATTGTTGTCGACAAAATTTAGTTATAATAAAAGTGGTTAAGTTTAGAAAAAAAGTTTGAGAAAATCTACACTTAGTCAAACAATAAAAATGACAAGTAAGACTGGGATATCTGACCCATAAAACTTACTCAAAACTTCGGACACTTGTTTCCACAAAGCCAATTTTTGAATCGATTAATGGTCGTATCTTTAAAAACAAAAACTAGTTTTATTAAAGTTTATTCATATATGTATACACATGGATAACATGAACTGAAGTAAAAGTTAATAATATGAGGTATAGGTATGTATTTTAAGGTATGTTATTTAAACATTCTCAAGCAAAAACCGAAGGTTTACAGTTGGTTAAAAATAAGTTTGCTCATAAAAATACATCTTTATCATAATTAATTCATCAACTCATGAAGAAATGAATGTGTGAACTGTCTTAATTTTTATAGCTAGCTTATTAATAATAATTGTGTTGACTGCCATATTTAATTAATAAACCAGCACATTAGCACTTCTTTTCTCTTCTTCTCTGTCCCACTATTTACCTACCATGTCTCACACTTATTATATATATACGCACATACTTACACACATATATGTGTGTGTTTGTGTGTGTGTGTGTGTGAGTGTGTGTGTGAGTGTGTGTGTGTATGTGTGTGTGTGTGTGTGTGTGTTTAAAGTTCCCTTTCAAACCTGATGGTCTACGGGCCAAGTAAAGTAGAGTTCACTTGTTTCTGTGGCCTCGGCAATCAGGCGACCATTAGTTTTAATCTGCGCTCTATACAACAGACACAATGGACTACTATAATGAATGACAGAACCGAAATAAGCCTCTGCCCGGCACCCATTATGCAGGAAAACCAGTGGTTCCAACGAACACCTTGTACAGGGCCTGTCTAGCCATTCTACCCAGTAACCACTTTGAGGAAATTCAATCTGAATAAATTCATATTGTTTAGAAGTTTATCTGTCCTATTGCATGTCACATTGTTCCTCTGTGTTCTTAATTGCAATATTGTAAAGGAATAGACTCCAACCCATTGAAGTGTTATGCGTCTACATGTGACCAGTTGGCTAAGACTTTGGAAATACATCATTCTTGACTGGTTACTTGTAAAACTAAGACTTTTGGAATACATCATCGTTGACTGATTACTTGTAAAACTAAGACTTTTGGAATACATCATTGTTGACTAGTTACTTGTAAAACTA
Source organism: Physella acuta (assembly GCF_028476545.2). Taxonomy (NCBI): domain Eukaryota; kingdom Metazoa; phylum Mollusca; class Gastropoda; family Physidae; genus Physella; species Physella acuta. The sequence goes on along the minus strand of NW_026733947.1, from coordinate 28,775 downwards.
AGACTTTTGGAATACATCATTGTTGAACTGTTACTAGTAAAACTAAGATTTTTGGAATACATCATTAATGACTGATTACTTGTAAAACTAAGACTTTTGGAATACATCATTGTTGACTAGTTACTTGTAAAACTAAGACTTTTGGAATACATCATTGTTGATCGGTTACTTGTAAAACTAAGACATTTGAAATACATCATTGTTGACCGGTTACTTGTAAAACCAAGACTTTTGGAATACATCATTGTTGACTGGTTACTTGTAAAACTAAGACTTTTGAAATACATCATTGTTGACTGGTTACTTGTAAAACTAAGACTTTTGGAATACAGCATTGTTGACTATTTACTTGTAAAACTAAGACTTTTGGAATACATCATTGTTGATCTGTTACTTGTAAAACTAAGACTTTTGAAATACATCATTGTTGACTGGTTACTAGTAAAACTAAGACTTTTGGAGTACATCATTGTTGACTAGTTACTTGTAAAACTAAGACTTTTGGAATACATCATTGTTGAACGGTTACTAGTAAAACTAAGACTTTTGGAATACATCATTGTTGACTCGTTACTTGTAAAACTAAGACTTTTGGAATCATCATTGTTGAACGATTACTAGTAAAACTAAGACTTTTGGGATACATCATTGTTGACCGGTTACTTGTAAAACTAAGACTTTTGTTATACATTATTATTGACTGTTTTTTTTTTGAGCGTTGTAAAATGAAAACACACATTATCAAAAAATATTTACCACATAGACCATACTTACTGCAACACTAATCCGGCTTTCTGTTGTTTTAAAATAATCTGAGGACCTGTTTTTCAAATCGTGTTCTAATTGTCCGTATTTGTTGTAAATCAAATCCACTGTATATTTCACTAAACGATCTTTGGTAAACATATATATATATATATATATATATATATATATATATATATATATATATATATATATATATATATATATATATATATATATATATATATATATATATATATATATATACATATACATATTTATATATATGACAATAAAAAAATATTACATTTTATTTTAAAAAGGACTTAAATTAGGATCAAGTACATGTAAAGTTTAGTAAACTTCCCTTCTCAGACCTAAATTTCCATAGGTCAGATAAAGTAGAATTCATCGTTTTCTTGACTTTGGCATATGAAGAGATAAAAATTGTACTCATCAAGAAGGCCTTACATACCGCGGACCAGTCGATCGCTACAATCGGGGTTTCTGCAACAGACAACACAGCCCAATGGAGGCAGGCCTTTCCGGCATTCGTTGAAAGTGCTCACATGCTGCCTGTAACAGTTTGCTGTTTCTCCACATCCGGAAGAGAAGGAAACGCCGGTACTGTTTATTTTAAGTGTCGTCAGACATTGTGTCTGTAGAATAGAAATTTAGTCTCTGTTTAGTGTAAGTCTGGTCTAAAATTGTGTCAGTAGAAGAATTGAAATTTAGTCTCTGTTTAGTGTAAGTCTGGTCTAAAATTGTGTCAGTAGAAGAATGGAAAGTTCGTCTCTGTTTAGCGTAAGTTTGGTCAGACATTGAAGAATTATTTCTTGTCACAATTATTTCTATCTACAAGTGTATACGAGTGGTCATCATCTTTTCTCGTTAGTTCCAAACACACATGGGGCAGGTGAGGTAGAGTTTTATCTGTTTCTACTATTTCGGCGCAAACAAGTCATCATCAAGTCATGCCGACTTTTATTTTGTCTAACTTAAATCAGGTACTCATTAGAGCTGGGTGAACTCAATGATGTTCTACATATTTGTTTCCGGGATCCGAACTCGAGAGCTTCGGGTTAGCAGTCGTAAGATTTACCCTTCGACCGCGATATCCGTCATTTAGTACACTGCCGCATCCCCCGTTCTAGCTAACAAAACCGACCCTCTAATTCAATATAGCTCACTTTCACATCATCACAATAAGGTTTTGGACATTTCGAAAAGGCGAAGAAGTCTTTTACGTTTGTACAGATACGACACACATGCCGCATTTTTTTGCTGGAGCTCGGGCCTGTAATCAAATTTAAAAAAATTCATGTGGTTCGATAGAAATGCTTACTAATTTGGTCAAAATTTTAATTAATTCATAAAAAATTAATTAGGCATCCAATTAAGTCAAATTTAATTTCAGATTGCATTGTCTTCATGTCTTGACCCACGTGCCAACTGTGAACCGTTTCTGTCAAATAGAAGTGTCCGAATTTCGCTCCGGCGTTTCGATCTAGACAGACTGACGACTGACGACAGACAGAGGGAGTGAGTTAAATAAAAGCTTGTAACAACGCAATTTGCTTGAAAAGTGGTTCAAAACCTTAAGAAATATTCTAATATTAGAAATATGCTAATATTGTAAACAATTTAAAATAACTATGGCAAAAAATCAACGCCGTTTCCTAACCATCGATTGCACTTAGTTTCCTATAGTTGTATTTAGGCTAAGCTGTTAAAAACCAATTATTTTTTATTTGATCACTTTAATTATATATTAAAAAATATATATATAAAAAAATCTGGTATCTAGTGTTGAGTCAACAGGGGTAACCCGGGAAAATAAAACAATAAGAGTCAAAACAATTGTTTTATACCGTAAAATTAACAAAATTAACGTACAGACTGACTAGAGGTAATCAAAATGGCCATCAGTGGACTTAATCAGTTCGATTCAAGATGTTAAATAAACCGGGAGTGATCTCCACTAAACTTTCTCGAATATTCTTATATAAAACAACAGGGGATGGGAACTCGGGATATAGTTATGATTTTTAATCCATTTTAAATACTTAAACTTTTTAAAATAAAATAGATTTTCATAGAAAAAAATATTGCACACCAAGCGAACGCCGAATAAAGATGTTCATAATGGTGCGCAATATTATTAGTACTTTATAAATTTAGATGCGATTTTGAGAAATCGGAAATAGCGTAAATTAGTACTTCCCGTCAACGGAAATTACTCAAAGTTTGTCAGAACGAATAGAATTAGATATCTTTACTTACATGTGAAATTTCATTTATCTATCTGAAATAGTACTCAAGTTATAGGCTTTTGAAAAATTCAAAGTAGAAAAAGTACCACTTCCGGTTATCGGAAATCGCTCAAAAGTTGATACTGATCTACGATTTTGATAAAATGCTTATATATGAAATTTCATCAACCTAGCTGTAACGGTACTCAAGTTATCGTGTTTACAGTTAATTAATTATGTGTGTGAATATATATATATACTAGCTGCATCCCGTGCTTCGCCACGGTAATTCATTTTTAAATGTACCAACTTGGGAACAGAACAAAACTAAACACAAACGAACGCAAAAAAATGCAATCATAAAGGCATATTGCTCACAGTCTAGCCCGTAGCGCCAAATCGCGCCCTTTCTGAGCGCCGGCGGACGCGTCTGACACAGTTAATGAGGCGTAGCGACCCTTCCCGGCGCTCGGGGACAAACTTTCGATTTGCTACCCCCCCCCCTCAAACTTTTGATTTGCACCCCTTCCCCTCAAACTTTCAATTTCCACCCCACTCCCTTAAACTTTAGCTTTGCACCCCCCCCCCATCCCCCGCAAATTTTCAATTTGTTTTTCCAACCCATTTTGGCGCCCCCTAAGGTCGGCGCCAGGGAACATATACAAACCCCCCCCCCTTGCAACCCATCTGCTATAAAACCCCTAGCTTGTCCGCAAACCGAAAGATAGAATAATAATTAGTAAATAATACGTTCAGTGTATAAAATTAATTAACGGCATTATTTAGAATATCCGTGTTTTACAGACCATATTGCACATTATAAATTCATGCATTTTTTTCAGTACTTTTTAAAATTTACAATAAAGTTTCATGACTAAAACCATTGCGCACCTAACGAACGTGATAATTAATATAAGAATGGAGAATAGTTTATTAAAAATTATAATTAGTAAACAGTAAATTCAGTGAATAAAATAAATAAAAGATAGCCTTTTATCAATCAATGTGCAAATCGAAAAGTTTGTCCCCTGGCGCCGCGTAGGGTTGCTACGCCTCTGAACCAAGGTGTCAGTTCATGAAACTAAAGAACTGACGAATTTCATTTTAGTGTCTTAAGTTTATGGGTTAATTTCGTCATGGCCTTTATTGCAAAAATCAAACCATTAAGTCAATTACAATGTTATAGAAGATTTCAGCAAGCTGTTATGGAATTTTTCCTAGACTGTCACCATTTTTACTCTAGCGATTTTTTTTTGTTCAGAAAATGACGATTTAAAGTGTGTCATACATAATACAACCTTTCGAATTCATTATAACAACCAAATATTTGGTTCACAAATTAAAAACAAAATCGTGTCGTTGCCTGTATTCTGAAAACAAACACACAAAAACCTATCAATTATGTGAGAATATTCACGTTCAACTACCAAAAGCGTCATAAATTTATATTTAAAAACAACAAATTAAAAATCGGAATCAAGCAAGAAAACGAAACGTGATTATTTATAAAATATTGATTCGATCACCACAATAGATAGTAAAAAAAGATACATATATTCACAGCTGTAAGAAGCGACTGGGAAGACAGTTTAAATCATATAATAGAAGAGTAAAAAACACACAGTAAATGACTCACTGCCTTTCTTTTTCCACAGATTCGGCTACAATTTCGAAAGCAATCATTTGCTGGCTTGATTTAATCTTGTTTCCGCGGTATTTGTTTTTTTCGATCAGGTGAAGCGAAAAGTTCTCGCTACGAATTCCAGAACGCTAAGCATGTCGTTTTATTTTAGGAGAACTATTTTAACGACTAATTCTAGCAACAACTAATATACAAACCCGGATTATTGACATTCTCAATCGGCGTATGTAAGTTATAAAATATGTTTATTTGACGAGAAAACATAAAATAAATAAAGAAAAATAGTTGTACGTACCACTACACTTTTCAAAGTGAGTACTTAACGCTGTAAGGTAGGACAGCTGACTCGTGCCACTGACGCACGTGAATTTCGACAGCGCGCTCTGCAGATCCTCTTGGCTGAAGGTCACTGCGAGGCGCTCTCTTATTGTTAACAAAGCACAACTACATTGTAAACTTGCACTCCTAATCAACCTGCATAGACACAAACAATTCTTGTAAAAAAAAACACAACTTTACACGTTACTTTATGAGATACAATAAAAGACGTTGGAAATTAGGAAACTTGGCCGTCGAGGAGGCTGTGTATATACAAATAATTATCTGAGTACAATGTTGAGGAACATAATATCAAATTTATCGCTAACATCATTGTTATTCGATTTAATGATTAATTACATCACTTACGTTTGATTTTAAACAAGCAGATAATGCTCAATGAATGTGCTAGAAAATATAACATCTACATTGTTGTAAACCGTCAACTATATATATATATATATGTATATATATATATATATATATATATATATATATATATATATATATATATATATATATATATATATATATATATATATATATATATATATGGTTCCATGACAAATGATCTGAGAACAAATGATCTCACGGACAAAATATACCAGGACAAAAATTTATCGGCCAAATGATCTCAGGACATAATATATCAGGAAAAATGATCTCAGGACAAAAGAATTCAGAACAAATGATCTCAGAACAAAATATATCATGACAAATGATACCATGGACAAATGATCTCTATCAATATATCGTGTAACATATCCAGTTCAAAAGAGAGAAAATTGCAGCGTTGGTTCTGCTTTAGGTGCAATGAGGACCTCAAAGAATATATGGTTTAATGTTTTTATTTAAATGTCAATGTTTTCGTTATTACAATTTTTTTTCAGACGGATTTCAAAGACACACAGACATACAGCCACAATTGCAAAATTTCCGACTCAGGGAGGTGTAAAAAGCCAAAAAATGTCAAAGAACAAATTAAGAAGTTTAGTGATCTTTGTAAGTAAAGTTCCTCTTGAGACTTTGCAGATGAAGTAGAGTTAATGTTTCTTGATCTTGGCATACGAAGGAATGGTGTATGTCCCGCTTTTATTTTCCCTTACGTAGTTCAGGTACCCATCAGTGGCGTAGCTAGGGGAGGGCGGGTGGGGCGGCCACCCTGGGCGGCTAACCTTAAGTGGGCGCCAAAAGAGGTAGAAAAAAATGTAAGCTCATTTTAAGCTGATGGGGGGGGGGGGGATTCACTAACACGATATTAAAATATATAAATGGGAGGGGGCACAAAATTGATAGTTTACCCCGGGCGCCGGAATGGGGCGCTACGTCTCTGGAACCCATCAAACAAAACAAAGCTGGGTGGACTCAAGAACCTCCTACAATAACAAGACCCGAACTCGAGACCTTCCGGCAAGTAGCCTAAAAAAATAGCAATCACTGCTGGTGTTTTTAATTCTACTATCAACGAAAAGATGTACCCATACCAAGTGTACTTGTTATAGTTCGTAATACATATAGAAAAGACTTACAGATTTATCTTTGCGCCAACTACGTTGAACATTGTGTAGTCGTTAATGCTTTCTACATTATTGCCAGTAAGGTCACTGTGGAAAACATGAAGATGATTTCAATTATCGTTCAGTGTCATCAATTCAATTTAGTGCTATAGGGCTATAGAAATGTTTTTTTTTTAAATTAGTTTATTTTTAATTACTTTAAAAAATAGAATGGAGTCGAGTACAAACAATAATTGCACACTAAAGAATATTTGCATAATTTAGAAAAAAAAAATTGTATTTTTTAAAGAAAACGTTGATTGATTTTTAATCTGTGTATACTAAACATCTACTTAAGTCATATTTTATGTCACAGTGCATTGTCATCGAATTTTGATCAATAAAAGACTAAAGCAAATCAGTTCTGGTAGAAGTGAGTCTTTACTGAGAAATCAGAAATCCCGTAAAGTACCATTTCCTGTCACCAATAATCGCTCATAATTTTAAAGACTCAAAAAAAAAAAAAAACCTTAAATTTAAAATATAAAATTACGTCAACCTACCTTAAATAATACTTATGATGAGGGTATTCTAAAAAACGAAAATAGTGTAACGTCCCACCTTCCGTATAATGGATATCACTCAAAATTTAAGAGTAATCCAATTAAAATCTTATATTTATATGCCTTTATGAGATTCCGTTTACCTAACTGAAACAGTTCTCACGGAAATAGAGGAATAGTATCACATCCGGTAAACGGAAATCGTTCAAAATTTTACAGAAAGCTACGCATGTAATCTTATACTTATATTTGTAAATTTCACTTTACTAAAACGGCACTACTTTTACACTTTGTATACGAGAAATTTAAATGTATAAAAGTAGAACTAAATATATGTTTTAAGCGCTTTGGAAAACCAAAGAAGAAATTAAAAAATACACGTTTTAACACTTACACAATTAACCCTGGAATTAACGGGATGTTAACATTGTTCGCGCTAACAATTTTAATTTGGTTGTTAGTTAAATTTCTGAAATGTGTAATAAAAATGTGTAATTAACACTCATATATATATATATATATATATATATATATATATATATATATATATATATATATATATATATATATATATACATATATATATATATATATATATACATAGAGAGAGATATTAACTCGAAAGTCTAGACTTTAAACCCCAGGCTGGAGTCCCCAAAACGCCCCAGGCCCCACACAAATCTGATGGGTACATGGCCCTCATTAAGTAACAGCATGCGAAGCATAAAGATGACAACACTTCCCACTTCATTTTTCGAGATCACAAACATAGTTTCATACCTTTTGAAACCAAATTGTGATTTTTATTGTAATAAATTAAAGCCTATTTTCTTATGCTTTAAGGAATTGTAACAAAATAATAGAAATATGAGCTGAGCTTTTTAAAAATGTTTCTTTGAAAAAATTATATATTGTTTATTATATTGTTAACAGTTTTCAACAGTTTTGTAACATCAACACTCAAAGATATAAACACACACTTTTGAAAGATAATTAGCAACACTTATTAAAATGATTATGAGAAAAACTAAAACAATGAATAAATTAATAAAGTAAACATTACATCTGTTCAAGTTTATGCATGTTTAGTAAAGAATCCGGGTGGATAATGGATATTCTGTTGGTAAATACAAACCTGAAAATTTCAATAAATATACAATTCGGCCATATCTACAGCTATACTGTAGCTACAGTATAGTTGTAGCTACAGTATAGTTGTAGCTACAGTATAGTTGTAGCTACAGTATAGTTGTAGCTACAGTATGGTTGTAGCTACAGTATAGTTGTAGCTACAGTTACTGTTACGCTGAAAGTTAGAGAAACTGTTACAACAGGCATATACGCAGGTGCAGGTACAAGTACCTGAGGTAAAGGTAAATGTAAAGTTAATGGTACAGATAAGGTACCGGTACAGTTGCAGATGCAAGTGCAGGAGGTATAGGTAAATGTAAAGGTAAAGATAATTGTACAGATAAGGTACAGGTGTAGGTACACGTACAGGTAAAGGCGGTAGAGGTAAATGTAAAGGTAAAGGTAATTGTAAAGGTAAATGTACCTGTACAGGTACATGTACACTTAGAGGTACAGTCACGGGAGGTAAATGTAAATGTAAAGGTAATGATACAGATACAATACCGGTACCTACAGCTATTCTTTTATATCGTATTAAGTTCAGAAACACAACTTACAACAGCCTTAGCGAGGTTAAGTACTTGAAATCGTCTTTTTCAATTTTAGTGATTAAGTTGACTTGCAGCGCTCTACAAGCATTTAAATTTAAAAGCAAATAATTCTTTATACACAATATAACATACAGATGCGTAGCGAGGGGTGGGGCGGGGGGGGGGCAGGGGGTGCGGACCGCACCGGGTGATACCATTTAGGGGGGGTGCAATTCGAAAGTTTGAAAGTTTGTCCCCGGGAAGGGTTGCTACTCAACTTGGGGTGTTACCATTAAGTGCCGCACTGGGTGACACCCGACCTCGCTACGCCACTGATAACCTATAATATCAAATCTAACACCATTATTCTTAATAATTTGTTTTGAAAATACATACCTCCATAAAAAAATGCAATGCCAACGTCTCAAACTCATGTTTCTGTTTTAATCACACTATTTGAATGAACATCTAATGTCTAAGTGTTCATGTATTTTTTTCACTTCTTCTTCGTTCTTAATTTTTATTGTTGGAAGGGTTCGACCATGAGCTTTTGCCGACTCGACCACGCCTCCATCACATTTAAGAATACGTGTCAACTGGTTATGCGCCATTGTGGCCATTGACTCCGATTTCAGCCTGCTTTTCTTTTTGGATTTGCTTCCATAGCCTTTGTCCAACCAAGAACAAACTACAAGGCAGCAGTTGTTTGATTTTGGAGTTGTCTCTTCTAGAAGAGCTGCTGTTCCCAGCTAACGAACCTCATCTGGTCGAGTTTTTTTTCCCACTAACTAACCTGTACTTACAAAACCTCCGTTGTCACCGGGAAGCCGGATGGAACCTTGTCTAAATTTTTGTTGGCGCAGTTCACGGACTTCATGGTGCAGGCGCAGACGTCGTTGGTGTGGCCAGTAGTGGCATCTGGTGGGCAGGCTCTCTTTGTGACGCCACTATCGACCTGGGCGTAGCTCACTCTAGAAACGCACATTGAAAACACGAGCAACAGCGAACGCATCGTGATTTTAATTTGAAAGCAATCTCTCTTGCATTTCATTTCTGTTGGTTAGTCTGTATGTTTTTAACACATATAAAGCAGGTTAACTTTATAACTGCAATTTAAGAAAGAAAAAAAAAACAACACACATCTAAAATAATAATTTTCTAAATTATTAAACGAATATCTACCATTCGAGCTTGTATTATAATTTGGGTAATATCGCATATATCTCGCTTTATTAGGAATCGGTTGTTTTGGGGGAAAATACCAAGCAATTGACGATAACGTTGTGTATAACCAGCCTTAAACCCATTCACCGTAATCCCATCAACTATATTCAGAGCTTTTTCCTTCCTTATACGGAAACCGGCTCAGAAGGTTGACTTTTATTAGCCAGGCAGGCCTCAGTGTAGCAAACTCCGACCACAAGAGTTTCCCACACATCGGTCGCTACTTCCGTCGGCTCTCACCGGGCTTTCCTTCCCCACCCACCAGACGCGGTACGTCGTCCTACGGCCTGGTACCCAGCTTGATCGTGGGGGGCGTTCAGCCATTCTTTGAACCTAGCGCATACACCAGTTCTACTCGGCCAGAACAAAAACCTCTAACTGCTGTTGGCTACCACTAGCCATTCCGCACCCTTTAGGGGGGTCATGGGCTTGGTCCGACTAGTGGCACTCTTCCGAAGCCACGTGAAGGCCGCAGTTATAATCAGAGCTAAACGTATCCAATTGAAGTGCAGATTGGGCACCAAATGAACGCTAATAATGTTTAGAAAGTAGTACGTGGACGACTTTGACGAGCTGGGTTTGATCATCATTGTTGACATGGATAAATAAAGAGTGAGGGATCGTGTAGTGTAGCCCTAGTCTAAGTATAGTAAATAAATCTACAGCGTTACCGTTACCGATATAATTAGTGTCTAATTTCTCTAATAACCATATTTTCGAAATATAAAAATTATACTATACTACAACTCCATGTACTGGAAATATAGTAACTAAAAGATCTACACAGCAAAATATAAAGAAATAAACCGGGAGTGATCTCCCCTAAACTTTCTCGAATATTCTAATATAACCCTACGTGGGAAGGCAACTCGGAAAATAGACATGATTTTTGTTTACTTAAACTTTTAAAAATAGAATTGAATCTAGTAGAAACTGAATTGCGCACCAAGCGAACGCCAAAACAACACGTGCATAATAGTGCGCAATATTATTAGTACTTTATAAATTTACATGCGTTTTTTGAGAAATTGGAAATAGCGTAAATTACTACTTCCGGTCAACGGAAATTACTCAAAATGTGACAGAAGGTAGAGAATTAGATCTTTTACTTACATATGAAATTTCATTTAACTATCTGAAATAGTACTCAAGTTATAGGCTTTTTAAAAATTCAAAGTAGAAAAAGTACCACTTCCGGTTATCGGAAATCGCTCAAAAGTTGATACGGATCTACGATTTTGATAAAATTACTTATATATGAAATTTCATCAACCTAGCTGTAACGGTACTCAAGTAATCGTGTTTACACACAGACAGACACACAGACAGACAGACAGACAGACACACAGACATACGGACAAGATTGCAAAATTATGTTTTTCCGTATCAGTGAGGTGTAAAACGTCGAGATTTGTAAAAATCTCGATTTTTTTTTTTGCACGATTACAAGACTTTCTCTATACTTTGTATATACGAGAAAGTAAAAAAGAACGCTAAATTAATGACAAGACAGAAACAAAACTCAACCAAATCACAGCAAAACAAACATAACGCAACTTTAAACACAGAAGAAGAAAAAAATACAATAAATAGGAAACAGCACAAAAAGACATATCACACCACAAAATTAAAACACAACAAAGAGATTAGATCTAGATCTATTTAAAAAATTCAAGAGTGAAAAAAAAATAACTCCGCATAATAGCCTACTAATAAAATTTATATTTCGTAGCGTATAATTTTATAAAATCTGACGCTAATAGTGTTACCGTTTACCTTTTGCCGCTGCTTTTTCATAGAACTACAAATCATAACCTAAACCTTTATCCAACCAAGTTAAGCGAAGTGTCCAAAACAAATTTTGTATCTTCATGATGAACAGATTTTTATAACCATGTTTTCACGCGTTTTGAACCTGTTTACTTCCGGTTCAAATGGAGTGCTTTTTGGTGCGTTATCCCTGAGCTAAAGCTCACGATGCAAAATATAATGACTCACTTTCCTTGCTGTTAAGGTTCTGTTTTTACTTTCTCGTATATACGAAGTATAGAGAAAGTATTGTAATCGTGTACAAAATAACATGAAATTTTGACAGTTTTCACCGTTTTATTCCTCAGTCCTTCATTACATCCGGAGTATATAGGACTTATTTTAATCAGGCAAAAATTATAAATACAAATATATAAACATTTTGGCGTTGTATGCGTTATAGAGTCGTAAAAACTGGACTTTGCAATTCTGTCCGTTGTCTGTGTGTCCATGTGTAAACACGATAACTTGAGTACCGTTACAGCTAGGTTGATGAAATTTCATATATAAGTATTTTATCAATATCGTAGATCCTGATCAACTTTTGAGCGATTTCCGATAAACGGTACTTTTTCTACTTTGAATTTTTAAAAAGCCTATAACTTAAGTACTATTTCAGATAGATAAATGAAATTTCACATGTAAGTAAAAGATATAATTCTCTAACTTATGTCAAATTTTGAGTAATTTCCATTGACCGGAAGTACTAATTTACGCTATTTCCGATTTCTCAAAAAACGCATGTGAATTTATAAAGTACTAATAATATTCCTCACTATTATACACATCTTTATTCGACGTTCGCTTGGTGCGCAATTCTTTTTTTTTATGAGATTCTATTCTATTTTAAAAAGTTTAAGTATTTAAAATGGATTAAAAGTCATGTCTATATCCCGAGTTGCGATTCCCTGTTGTTTCATATAAGAATATTCGAGAAAGTTTAGGGGAGATCACTACCGGTTTATTTTAATTTATTTTTAATTTCTCTTATACGAAGTATTGAACAGAATGTTTAATTGCCCAAAAAAATTAAAGGAAATTTGGACAGCGTTTGCCGTTTTACGCCCGTTAATGGAATATAAGGAATGTATTTTAAATAGTTATAAAAATTGAAATCTCGATGTTTTAGACTTTTCAGAAACGAAAAAACATCGTTTTGAAATCTCGAGCGTGTGTCTAACTAACTACAATTTAAATCTTTCAAAATAACACACCACGTGCATACCAGACATGCCGATGCTCACTATCTCGTTTTAAACAAAAATGAAAGAAAACGAGGAACATCGGCAGTCGCATTCATACAAATCACTCAAAGATAAAGTATAAAAAAACAAATACCTCCACGCGTGAGGTGCGCCACGCGCCCACACAGAAACCGACCCTGTCTAAATCTTGCCTCGGGTCAAAAGAAGGAAAATTCATCCGAGCGGTGAATTTATACTGACCGCTTCGGGCGGAAGGGGGACCCCGTGGTCGTTCCCCATTGGACCACCATGCACTCACAGATTCGCACCAAATAAATTAATACAAAAATAAATAATCCATTCACCCGCTCACATATATATATATATATAATAATCTTCTTGGATACCCTAGAAAACACCAAGCTATAAGCGCGCCTAGCAAGCCCCTGTCTTCCTCTCTAGGCATATCCCTACCACCCCCACCCCCACATTGTCTGGTGAGATGTGGTTCATGCTAAATTTTTACAATCGTAGCGCTGGGTTTAGAGACGGCTATTAGGGGCAGCTAATTTAGTTTAAAACGATTTTAAACTTAGGGGAGGTAACTAAGAAGAGGCTGCTTTCACGAGGGAGAAGAGGGAGAGGGGATGGGGAAAAGGAGGGTGTGGGGGGGGGGGGGTATTTATCGTCCTTAACGAGCTACTGATAGAAAATAAAACAACTAGATGACGTATGCTACGTAGCGGGTCTGCTCGTATATATTATTTATATTATTAAAAAATTACAAATGAAGGAGTAAGTGAGGCAGAAACTCGCGGGACCAGTGGCTGCGAACGTAGATGCGAGAATCGCACGATTTTTTCTACCCCTGTTGCATCCCTCCACACAGTGGAGTGTTAGGATGGTCGTTTAAAAATGTAAATAATGTGAGTCGTGAGAGAGAGAGAGAGAGAGAGAGGCCTCCCCTGAGAAATATATATAATACGGTGTGTGTGAGACTGGTGTGTACGAGAGGAATTGTGTTGTGGGAAAATGGTGTTTATCGCAATGATATGTGATGTTCTAGACCAGGGGTCTCCAAACTTTTCAGTCCGAGGGCCGCATTAACTATCGAATTTCAGTTCGGGGGCCAGTTTCATCCAGGCGTGTCTTTGATTTTTTCTGCGCAAAGTTCTTCAGCCATAACCAACAAACGATTTTTCCTTGGACAAAAAGATCTCCGCGAGCCGGATGAGAGGACTTCAGTTATCGAATTTCAGTTCGGGGGCCAGTTTCATCCAGACATGTCTTTGATTTTTTCTGCGCAAAGTTCTTCAGCCATAACCAACAAACGATTTTTCCTTGGACAAAAAGATCTCCGCGAGCCGGATGAGAGGACTTCAGTTATCGAATTTCAGTTCGGGGGCCAGTTTCATCCAGACATGTCTTTGATTTTTTCTGCGCAAAGTTCTTCAGCCATAACCAACAAACGATTTTTCCTTGGACAAAAAGATCTCCGCGAGCCGGATGAGAGGACTTCAGTTATCGAATTTCAGTTCGGGGGCCAGTTTCATCCAGGCATGTCTTTGATTTTTTCTGCGCAAAGTTCTTCAGCCATAACCAACAAACGATTTTTCCTTGGACAAAAAGATCTCCGCGAGCCGGATGAGAGGACTTCGCGGGCCGCATCCGGCCCGCGGGCCGTAGTTTGGAGACCCCTGTTCTAGACTCTAGAGGATCAGATAGATTTTTGGGCCCAGTCTGCAACACGAGTTGAATTATTGTCTGCTAATTTGGTATAATTTGCTTCACCTGGCTCAACGCACCAACCAACAGGTCAGGGTTTACAGAAAGCTTGAGCCAGTAATGGCCGTTTACGAGATGGAAAGAGCGAGAGAAGGGAGGGGGGAGGGGGGGGGGTGACAGAGAAAAGTATCGCAGAACACGTCTAATATACATTTTTAAAACTATTCTTCTTCGTTCGTGTAAGTGTTGTAAGGGATCCCCTCCAACACAATTAAGTATACGTGTCAACTGGTTATGCGCCATTGAGGCCATTGACTCCGATTTCAGCCTGCTTTTCTTTTTGGTTTTCCTTTCATAGCCTTTTTCCAACCATGAACAAACTACAAGGCAGCAGTTGTTTGATTTTGGAGTTGTCTCTCCTAGAAGAGTTGCTGCCCGAGTGTTCGAACTCGAGACTTAGCAACCATGAGCTTAACCGTCCTGACCACGCCGATCCCTTAAAAGTATTCGATATACCAACGGTTACCTTTGTCTGCAACTCTAGAATAATAACAACAAAAAGAAAACCCAAAATTGAGAGAGATTGCGGAGACGAGTCATAAAATGAACTTTTAGATTTAAACATAAAGTGTTTGTATATTAGTTCTTTCACTTCTACCTGCAGTTCAAGTTAACGCAGTGATTGATAAAACGATTCCATTGAAACCTTTATTGGACAATGACTTACAACAAAGCATTTAACAACCAAGATTCATAATTTAACATTCAGAATAAAGAATTAAAAATGAAAGTATTGTATAACAATGATATATGTTTTTTTATAAAGTAGAAAATATATCACAAGTTACATAAACTCAAACGCGTTCAGATAAAATATACGCTGGGCAAACTGACCATGATTTCTCAAGATGACTTAACTTCGGACAGTTTAACTCTGAAAAACTATCCCAAGATAAGATATATTAGGACACAATAACCTGGAAATATTATCTCGGGGGGGGGGGGGGGGGGGAATACCTCAAAATAAAACATGTTTGATGTTTATATTTAAAAAAATGTTTTCTATTTCCTTTTTTATTGGTGTCATTTAATAAAATGATTCTTCTTTATTTCTGAATTCGTTTTCCTCATATTTTCAATTTACATTTTTTTCAGAAAAATTAGTGTTCTTTGTCCATTCATGTGCTAAGCAAAACAAACCGGAGATTAACCACAGAAAACCCAGCAACATAGATGAGGCCGAGGCGTTAGAAACGTTGAAACATTTTGATCTTCGTAGCTGTTTAAACATTTGAGGGTTTGACTCGGATATGACGTGAGTACAATCGAAGTGAAGCTGATTGGCCAGGCGCTTTTCTGACAGTGAGAAACAAATCAAAACACCAGCTTGTTTATTTTTCTTCCCGGTTTTCAAATCAAAATATCTGAAATCCACAAAGTCAAAATTTGTGTAATTTCGGATGGTGACATTGCGGCTTGATGCGTTAGTGTAGGCCCGTTGTTTTTTAAAAACACCGGCCATGTGTATCAGCTTCATCATGGGCGCTTTATACAAAAACTGATCCTCGTAGAATTCCATTGTTAGGTAAACCAAAACATTTCCAACTAAAATTCTTTTTTGACGCAGTTCTTCAACCATGAGCAGTTTCTTCTGTCCAGTTGATCTTTAGTTGAAGCAGGTCCTTGTCGCAGCAAGCAAAAATTTCCGACAGGTGCTGTTTCTGGTAACTGTTTAGATTGAAATTCTCTTCAGATATTCCGATTCTAAAATGAAAATACAATGCGCACGTACCGTCTACATGTAGAATAGAGTTTGGCTCGCATTGTTGAACTGAGCAAACTTTATGACGACGATACAGCACGTTGAAGAAATCATCAATTGGGCAAGGTATATCTGTCCAAATTAGCTTGTTTACAAATATCGTGAAAATTAGACTTAACATCATCTGATTTTCAACCGAAAAGTAAATTTGCGCATTCCCCCCCCCCCCCCCCCCCCCCCCACCCCAGATATTTTTGCCATCCTAAACGCTTCAGGATGCATTGAGTTCCTATCATGACAATAATAACAACGGTGTTTTTTATAAATTGTTACGGTTATGTTGAGCTTCTCATAGACATATGCAGCGAACTTTTGAAAATCGGATGGGTGAGCTGAGAATGTCATGCCTAACTGGTTGCAAGTGTGAACAACTCTAGGCATACAGAAACTATACATTGTGTGAGCAACTCTAGGCATAAAGAAACTATACATTGTGTGAGCAACTCTAGGCATACAGAAACTATACATTGTGTGAGCAACTCTAGGCATACAGAAACTATACATTGTGTGAGCAACTCTAGGCATACAGAAACTATACATTGTGTTTACGTTTGGCTGAGGCGTGTAGTGTAAGGCGTCTATAGGTGGAGACGTATCCGTCTGTCTCAAATAGAAAGAGTCAAACGCCAAAGATTCGGACAGAAGGGGAAGCCACAAACTTATATTTGAATTATTTCTCTCATTGCATTGAAACGTTGAAAAGTTCTTAAACGTAAAATCCCTCATTGATATTTTTTTCTTTTTCAATCAGTAGATGGTTGTAATGGGATTATAAATAAACTGGGAGTAATCTCCCCTAAACTTTCTCAAATATTCTAATATAAAACTACGAGGGATGGCAACTCAGGATATAGACAATATTTGTAATCCATTTTTAATTACTTAAACTTTTTATAATAGAATAGAATCTCGTAAAAAAAAAGAATTGCACACCAAGTGAACGCCTAATAAAATGTGCATAATAGTGCGGAATATTATTAGCACTTTATAAATTCATTTTCGTTTTTTGAGAAATCGGAAATGGCGTAAATTACTGCTTCCGATTACTCACAATTTGATAGCAGGCAGAAAATTAGATATTTTAATGTGTGAAATTTCGTTTATCTATCTGAAACAGTCCTCAAGTTATAGGCTTTTGAAAAAATAAAAGTCGAATAAGTCCCATTTCCGTATATCGGAAATCGCTGAAAGGTTGATACAGAACTACAAATTTGATATAATACTTATACAGGAAATTTCATCAACTTAGCTGTATCGGTACTCAAGTTATCAATGTTCATAGACATACATAAATCCACACACACACATACACACAGACATACGGACAGGATTGCAAAGCCCATTTTTTTCCGACTCGATTACGCATAAAACGCCGAAACTTTGATAAATCTGCATTTAGAATTTTTGATAGATTAAAATTATCCCCATATACTCCGTATATGATGACGCACTGAGGTATAAAACTGTGGAAACTGTCAAAATTTCATGTGATTTTTGTGCACGATTACAAATATTTCCCCTGTACTCTGTATACGAGAAAGTAAAAAACTTGTTTAGTTTGAAAGATTAATTTTTGTTGAATTACCAATTAATAAATTACATGTAGGCTTCTCGACCTATGGAGTCATAGGTCTGTCTTTCAAATTCTGTCCCTCTTCTGTAGACCATCTTGGTATATCAGTGGCACACTAAGGATAATGGTGTCCTGTTCATCAAAGTTCAGTCTTGATGCTGACGACTGCTAGTCACTTCTACGAAGCACTGGCTCTTGCCTCCCCTTAGCAGAGGCGTAGCAAGGGGGGGGGGTCCGGGGTACGGACCGCACCGGGTGACACCATTTAGGGGGGTGACACCAAGACAAAAAATAGCAAAATATATAGAGAAAAATGATAATTCCACTTAATTAAGTGATTAATTCGAGTGTTAAATAGTTTTTTGAGAGGTGAAAATCGAAAATTGAAAGTTTGTCCCCGGGAAGGGTCGCTACACCTCGGAGGGTTGACACCATTAAGTGCCGCACCGGGTGACACCCGACCTCGCTATAATATCTAAGCCAGCATCTTTAAACAGCTGAGTAGCACAAATATTTAATTTAATAAGCAATGATTTACTGAATAATTTAATGAGTACGTGATTTAATAAATATCAAAGCCTGTATCTTCAAACAGGCGAGTCTCGCACATATTTGATTTAATAAGCACATTATTAAATGTTTTTTGTTTCTGAAGGAGACAATCGTTAGGTAGAATCTTTGTTAATCTTCGTAATATTTGTAAACGACAAATAAACAAATAAAATGTTTTATCAGATGTACTAAAATTGAGATATTGAAATTTTATTTTGTTTTCTGTCCTCTAAGGTTTGTTTAATATTACAATATTTGTATTGTTAATTAATACAGTTTTATTTCACTTATGTTTTCAGGTTTAGATATTTTGATACTGGGTATGCTAATTTGGAACTTGATAGCTTGTGATGATGTGTTTTTCGTTAAATTTGCTTTTTATATTTGGTTCATAATTTGTTCACTTAAATAAAAAAAAAAAAAATTACAGTAAAAATGATTAAATTTTAAATAATTCATTTGCCATTACAAAAAGTTGAAAACACAACTATTAAACCGTATATTTAGCACTTAAAAATATTCAATCTAAAAATGTGAAATAAAGTAATACCAGTAGCAGTAAGTTAATTAAAATGAAAACATCCATATATAACAACAATATTTAACAAACTATTAATTAGTCTGTACCGGTGAAACATTATGTTTATTATTTTCTGTCAAAATCCGAACTTATCTCTAAAATTGAAATTCCACATTAAACAAAAATACAAACAAAATAACTTCAAAATGATAATTTTTGTAATTTATTAGAGATGATGTACACATTAATTTACATTTACATATTCATATTAAATAAAACAAAAATTAAATAAAATTGTATCTAATAAAGATATACGATACAGAGCTTAGAAAATGCTAAGTCAAATTTATAAGAAAACTAAACTGTTCAGATCAGACATGTTTTTCATTTTCATCCTCTGTTTCCATTCCTAAAAAAATAGATTAATAAATCTCACAAACTAAACTAACAATATATGCACACAAAGAATAAAATACCTGTAACGAGCACGGTTTTGTATATATATATATATATATATATATATATATATATATATATATATATATATATATATATATATATATATATATATATATATAAACATATATATATATATATATATATATATATATATATATATACATATAATTATATATATATATATATATATATATATATATATATATATATATACATATATATATATATATATATATATATATATATATATATATATATACATATATATATATATATATATATATATATATATATATATATCTGAAAGAAATTTGCATATTTTTATTATTTAAATCCCTATAAAATAATATTATTGAAACTTGAAACAAAAACGAGATTTCAACTTTTCTCGAGCACTTGTTTTACGATCAGGTATAGACCTAAATACGTTTTAATGGTCAAAGTTCACATATCTTTGTTTTAGCTCCAGTCTGGTTTCATGTTTAGATCCATTTCATAATTTGGTATTAAGTTTAGACTGCATTACATTTTTAATGTGACATTTTAGTTCTGGATGAATTAGTTCAAACTAATTTCAAATTATAAAAGAATAATTCAATTGAATATTTAATATTCAATTAAAATATTCAGGCTGAATAGCTCAAAAAGATGTTTAATCATAGTTGTAAGAAGTAATAATTTTAGTATTTCTTTTCCGTAACGGACGGATACAAAAATGATTAAAATATTATATTAATTAAAACTTACCAAAATCTAAATCTTCCAATTTTGCAAGAATAACAATGGCCAGAATGCAGATGATGAATATGTAAAGAAGGTTTTTTTCCGTGACCGGTGAAGGTAGCGTCAAAACAAAATCTTCAGGATTAAAAGGTAGGGGAACAATATCTAAACCTGTTGGGATTGTAACAACAAATCAAGATTACTGAGTGTTGAATGAATCGAATCCAATGTAAGGAAATAGCATAATAAACACTATTTTTTAAAAAAAAATTCACCGTCAACAACTTAAATAACTATCGAAATAGTAATGTAACAAAGCGTTAAGTCATGTTTCTGCTTTTATAGCAGTCGAGGCATGAATTTTGATGAAACATAATACAAAAATTGTTTTTTTTCTGATTTACATAACTTGACTTAGTCCACTTTACTCCTTGTGCATCATATGGCCTCAGCCATAACCTTCTATTTTGTCCGTTTATTAGTTTTTCTATCTGCCAAGACATCCCTGCTGTCTTTAGTTCTTCGAGAAGACTCCGCATCACATCTGTAATGGGCGCCCTGATTGTGCACGTTTATGCCATATTACTGATGAAATTCCTACAGATGACCTCAATCACATTTAGACAAGAGCTGACCATAGACGTTTTTTTTTTCATGTCTGTTCATTTGATCATTCAAGAGTCTAGCCGGTGTTTAGTTCTCCAAACCTTTCAAGTAACGCGCTCGCACAAGAGGCTGTGTCTAGTTATTTCACAAACTAAAATCAGTTCGTATACAAACCTATTCGTTTATTGGTGGCAAGTAAGGGGGTCATCCATAAATGACGTTACACTTTTTTGACGATTTTTACCTCCCCCTCCCCTCCGTCATACATGTCACAAAATGCCAGATAATCCCCTTAACATGACGTCACACTTCAGCCTACAACCCCTCCCCCCTTCAGAATTGCAATCGAATTTTACTCAAAACATCGATATTTCCTCAAAATCTTGTCTAAACTTTGTTAACAGAGTATTACAATATTACAATTTATTAAAACAGTTTTCTACAACGCGAAATAACGGCTAATATTAGATTTCAAACGTTGCTTTTTTATAATGCAAAAGTGTGACGTCACACCATCTAAACCCTCAACTCATCACAAACCGTAACAAATTTACGAACCCCAACCCCCTCTCTCCCCGAATGAGTGTGACGTCGTTTATGTACGAACCTTTAGAGAAAAATCTATTCCGTTCCGAAAAAAAGTAAAACAATTTATGCAGCCTAAAGAGGATTAAATAAAAATCACGTGACTTCTAATTTTATACTTTCAAAAATAAAACAACTGGTCTACTTACTTCCATATATTTCTATTTCGCACATTTCAAATATCGGATCCGTTGTTTTTATTTCTATTTTGTGCACATGCGTATTTAAATGAATAAATGAAGGACCCCTTGTGTGAGTTGTAATTTTGCGGAAGTTCATGGTGAAGTTAACATGATTGGTGCAGTTCACTTCAAATGTCGTTGGGGTGGCTGAAAAAAAATTCATTAAATATAAAGTAAAACGTGGTTCTCTTCTTCTTCTTCGTTCTTAATTTTAGTATTGGAAGGGATCCCCTCCATCACAATCTATATATATAATTCTCTTCTGGGATCAGTTAGAAAACAAGCTGCAAGCGCGCCTTTGCAGTCCCCTCTCTTCCTCTCTATCACTACCACCCCCACCCCACCCCCACATGATCTGGTGAGCGGTGTTCACTCTGTTTACATTTTACAATCATAGAGACGGGTTTGGTGACGGCTATTAGGGGCAGATAATTTAGTTTGAAACGATTTTAAACTTAGAGGAGGTAACTAAGAGGAAGCTGCTTTCACGTGGGGGGGGGGGGGGTTTAGTGTTTTTAAGCAAATATTTTCAGTGGCAGCATTGGTACTGTCGAATTCACAAATTATAAATTACTGAAAAGTAGAAAAAAAAAAAACTAAATAGCGGCGTATGATACGCAGCTGGTCGGCTCGTTAAGTATACGTGTCAACTGGTTATGCGCCATTGAGGCCATTGACTCCGATTTCAGCCTGCTTTTCTTTTTGGATTTGCTTCCTTAGCCTTTTTCCAACCAAGAACAAACTACAAGACAGCAGTTGTTTGATTTTGGAGTTGTCTCTTCTGGAAGAGTTGCTGTTCCCAGCTAACGAGCCTCATCTGCCAGAGGATTTGAACTCGAGACTTTTCGGTTTAGCAACCATGAGCTTTATTCTAAACATGGTTCTGAATACATAAGATGTTAGTCTGTTTCTCCTATTGGAACCAATAGTAGAAGGTACTTAATTTAACTTTATAGCAAAAGCTATGTGTAACAGATCAATGCGCATGGTAATTACTAAGAGCAATGCACAAATTAATTAATTAGTCTTGGATAATGTTTGAGTTTCAAAACTCAAGTTCTTGATAAGCGTCACACGGGTTCTGCAACTCGTGTGTATAGGCCACTGCTTGGCCAGTTCTTAAAACTAACAGCTTAAATGATATGTACATGAACTGGTTATATATATTATATATATATATATATATATATATATATATATATATATATATATATATATATATATATATATATATATATATATGCATTAATGACTGAACATTGAGAGTAACCTTAATACTACTTACTGCTAGGATAAATGCCGATTCTGTATAGCTTTTTCATCCCATTAAACTTGACGATAATTCTGTCTATCAAGTTTGTTGATATGCAGGTGTTGAATCGATCTTCGTCTGTTATTGATTCGATCAACGTGTCGTTTTCGTCAAATCCTGGGATACTTACTATGTCCTCCGATTTATTCAACTGTACTAAATTTACCCCTGTCAAATACATATTTAAACAGAATTTGTCAATTTATCATAATGAACTTGTCAGTCGATATGTCATTCAGTTTCTTCTGCCATACTGGTAAGGGATTTAACAGCTCAGTTCCTTATATTTAACATAACGTTAGCATCAAGAAAACCGGTGAACTCATGAATCAACTAGAGGCTTTATTCTTTTGCGCTTCGCCATTTATAATTCAGCTTTTGTTGTTTGAAAATACGTGACTAGCCAATTTATTTGAATTGCACACATTGCGATATTGTTTTTATTGAAATCGCTTGGATGTATACAATCTCAATAGTTAGAACAAATATCAAGCATATTTTACCAACCTCCATCTATGTTAACGGTGCAGACAGAAATGGCTTTCTTCATGTTAATGAACAGTCTTCTCCTGACTAATGCGGAGGTGAGCTGAAGTTTGAATCGTATTGGTGTAATCTTTTGGACCAATACACGCCTATT
Source organism: Physella acuta (assembly GCF_028476545.2). Lineage (NCBI taxonomy): Eukaryota > Metazoa > Mollusca > Gastropoda > Physidae > Physella > Physella acuta. Next base: position 5,183 of record NW_026733947.1, on the reverse strand, counting down.
TACAAAATCGTTTTTTTTCCGATCAAAAAAACTAACGACCAAGTCTCCCTCGTGTAAATATTCTGGTATACAAAGAAATTAAATTAATAAATATAGTGTATTTTTTAATTTCCAAACCATATCTACCAGTATTAAACAGTATAGATACAATTATGTAGTTTCAACATAAAATATGCCTATTACATTTATGTCGGGATACAGTAAAAGTAAAGTAAAAGTTTCCCTTTAAAAACTCGACGGTATATGGGGCAAGTGAAGTAGAGTTCACTTGTTTCTGTGACCTCATATGAAGAGATAGTGTGGTCAGCACTATGCCCAGCCGCCTTAACTTTCCCTAAAGTGAGTTAGGTACCCATCAGAGCTGGGTGGACTCAGGGACGGTCTACTGACTTGAACCCGGATTCGAACTCGAGACTTACAGGTTAGCAGTCCAGCTTTCTAACGCTAGGCCTCTAGGGATACTGTATTTTAACAAAAAATAAAATAATATCGGAAAAAAAATTACCCTTTCATGAAAACCTCGAAAAGCCTTAAAACTGACCAAAGATGACATTTGTACAGGTTATACAACTTAAGCCTATACCGTGTTAGTGTTTAATCTACGACCATTACACGCTAATAACATATTATGCTACTTTCTAATCAAAGAAACTTAGGCTACAACAAAATCGTCTTCTTGTAAATGTTTTGGTAGAAATATAAGTGATATTCAATAAAAGATAATGTTATTTTTAGCATTTTTGTGTTGTTACAAACGTATCTTTCTTATTAACTTTATATATTTATTAGCAAATTTTACAAATTATCTAAAGTAGTTTTTTTTAAATTAAGAAAGATGTAGTTATATAGCATTATATTATTACCTGGCTCTTCAAAAACAAGACTAAACGATGTCAGGAAAAAATTCTCGAATAATTCTATGTAAATTGTGTTGTTATCAGGTACTCGACAAGATGTTGAATCTCCGTCAAAAAACTCTTGGGGTTCAACTATATAAGCAAAAGCAGCTAAATCCTCTGTTGTGAAATCAAACAAATTACACAAAATATATATAAAATTAAAAAAAAAGGATGGGCTAATAACGTGAATTTAAAAAAAAAACGAACGATAATATATGTGATGACAATACATGTAAGATAACAGAAGAGTGCACATTGGCACACATACAGAGCTTCGATTAATTGAGAAAAAAATATACATGCCAATCGTTTCAAATCTACCAGCTACCCTCTCTCTTTATATATATATATATATATATATATATATATATATATATATATATATATATATATATATATATATATATATAATTTCTGTTTAATTATTTCATTTTTTGAGTTCTTATAAATTTTTCTTTTGTTATAGCACTGGTCGCTAAAATGTGTGATTTCATGACATTTCAGTACATTTAAATCTTTTTATAATAATGGCTGTTTTATTTGCTTTATTTTCTACTATTTAGTAGTATTAAATTTAAATTTTAAAAGTATAAGCAGATTACTTTTAAAATAAAATAAATTAATAACTAAAATTTTCTTTCTAAAACCCAACCAGTAGCTGGCGGTCTTAGTTCAAAACCACAGTTATGTTCTCACGATGAACGTTTGTGAACTTCGCTCAGTTGTGTAAACATCAGTGACGTAACGAGCTATCACTAGCAAAGAATTCGGTCATCTCGTTATGTGTTATTGAATGCGTAATTTTATATTTAATTGTTAATGGTTTATCTAAAATCTAATTACAAAAATTACATATAACTCATAGCGTTGCCTGCGAAAATATTTTTATGGTTATTTAAACGAAAAGAGATAGCTACATCAAAATTATGCCACCATCGAGTTTAAACAAACAAAAACAAAAAATTGGACTAAAGGGCAGAAGAAAAAGCAGACAAAAAAACAGACCTAAACTTACTACACAGCTCGGCATTGTAAAATATTTCTAAGCTATCAAATTAATTAATTAAATGAAATTAGTATCCAATTAATTAGAGATAAACACATGTTGTTTTTTAAATTTAAACACTGCATTAACTAAAATGAAGATTACAATATTTACTTGTAAGAAACAATTTCAAATTGGCTGTTTCATTTATGTTAGGCGAACTGAACAATTCACAAAAAAATCTGTACAATTTAAAAAAAAGCATTTATTGTATACATTTATTTTGTATTGAATACGTATACATTTTCTATCAAAGAGTTAAAATAAGAGAAGGAAATTGACATTGGGTAGCGTCCTAGATCTGGTAACATGTGTAACCGGAATTTAAGAAAAAAAAGTAGGAAATCGTTTTAGTCAGCAAATACTGTAGGAATTTAGGTAAAACTCTCACCTGTTCTACAATCCTCACCAAACCAGCCTTTCTGACAATCAGCTTCATAACACACACCATGGAGCTTGGTGCAAAAAGGCCTCGAACAGTTACAAGGGATATCACATCTCTCTCCGTAGAACCCAGATAAACACTCTGTTGTACAGGAAGAAAATGTACTGGCAGTGTCAGTCTGTTTGCAGTTGAGAGGATATTTTATTGCGGATAAACTAGAATCTAGATTCTAGAGCTTAACTTTGTTGGAGAAAAAGACCAAATATAAAATTATCTTTTAAAAATACCTATTAAAACGTCAATCATTTTTATTTTATTTTTCAAATTCCGGCTTTAAACATCTATATACTACTAAAAGTCAAGTTTGTTTACATGTTTGAATATTTATTTTTTTGTTTGTTTGTTTGTTTGCCTGATTGATTATTGCGCATGGTTGCACTCATCGTGGAGAGCTGTAAAATAGTATGTAGGTAGAGAATAATTTTTTAATGCAGACAGACTGTTAATCACAAATTTATTTAAAGACGTTAATTAATTTATTGATTTATTCATAGTTAAATTAACCGTATATTTTTTAAAATGTTAATACTTTGAATAAACTTTGTGGGGATAGTGACGTCCCTTGATGTGTTAACTTTTTTGTACAATAAAAATGGCGGACTCCATCATAGACTTTGTGGCCCATTCAAAAGTTTAACGCGTTACAAAGCTAATTTTCTGCCGGCTATAACTTAAACAATACGTCCGTTTGCTGTATTTATTACGTTCCAACACTTATATCAATTTTCAACTGTCTTTTTCATTTAGTTTTACGATAAATTTCTCTAGATCTAAAGATCAGCTATCGAAGGAAAGTTACGAATCTAGCCTAGATCTAGATCTAGATCTAGATCTAGATCTAGATCTAGCCTAGATGTAGGTCACTAGACTCAATGTAAATTCTAGATCTAGGCTTAATGTAAATTTTACATCTAGAATCTATTTCAGGCCTTAATTATTTTATATAAATCTTTGTTTGGCTAATTTAAGATAAAATTTAATTTGAAAGTTAGTACTACTAGACTTAGATCTAGATCTAGAATCTATCCGCGTAAATCAAGTTGCATAAGGAGACGCATAGTATAGTATAAAAATTCACTTGTGACGTCACGAGTAAATAGCTAAGCTGGTAGCGTAGTCGGCTCTCATGGAGGTGGCACGGGTTCTAGACCAATATGTCGATGAATTTTTTTTTTCAATTTTTTTTTTTTTAGATGTAAATGATAAAGTTGCCTATCTGAACTTGGCAAGATACAGGGCAGGTGAAGTAGAGTTCATCTGTTTCTTTGTCCTAAGCATATGAAAGGATAGTGTGGTCAGAACCATGCTCGGCTGGAATCGTTTTTTAAAGGATAAAAACATGTTGTCTGAGACTTGGCGGTACACTGGGCAGGTGAAGTAGAGTTGAGTAGGTCAGCTGTGACGTCAGTATATGAAGGGATAGTCCGAAATCGGTGTTTTCGGTGTTTTTAAAAGATAAAAAACATATTTTTGAATGTGGGGTCTGTTTTTTGTGACGATAAGTGACACTGCAGTAGCGTAGCGAGGAGGGGGGGGGGGGGGGCGGGAGGTGAAGAGGAGGCGGGAGAGGGGAGGCGGGGTGAGGGGGGGGCGGGGTGGGGGGACATATGTTGGGGCGCCAAAATAGTTTGGAAAAATAAATTGAAAGGTTGAGGGGGGTTCAATTCGAAAGTTTGAGTGGGGGGGGTGCACATCAAAAGTTTGAGGGGGGGGGGGGGTTGCAAATCGAAATCTTGCGGGGGGGGGGGGGGGGGTTCAAATAGAAAAGTTTGTCCCCGGGCGCCGGGAAGGGTCGCTATGCCTCTGAGTGACAGACGTGATGTTTTTTGATGGATGACCCCCGAAACCCACAGTTATCCAACGGATGACGGGTATTCTAGTTTCATATAAATCTTTGCTTTATTTGTATAGAAATATGTTAATTTAGGTTATAATTTCATTTAGAATAATACTTGGCGTAGTTTTGCTGTATAGTGAATAAAGGTTTCCGTTGTTATTATTTTGTTGTCAGCATTAACCATTTATTCATTTGTTATTCATATTAGCTCATATAATATTATAACAAGACATAGATTTTGTTAAAAGACAAAAACATGTAAGCTGAGGTGCGTCTTATGTTAAATTTGTACAGTAATATTGCCATTCGGACCTGGCGGGCCATAAGGCAGGGAAAATAGGGGCCATCTGCATTTGATACCTCAGCATATTAAAAAAATAGTGTGCTCAGTTCAACCAAAATCTGTATTCTTATAAAAAACAACGTGACTTCGGTGTGACTTTTTAGATGAGCTGTCTGGCTTTTTGTGACGATGTGTGACAATGGGCAGGGTTAGGAAGAAGATAGGAAAAGAAAAACAAGCGTACGTCATTTATGGATGGCACCTATAACCAGTTATCCAAAGTTAAATGGGTGGTGTAGTATATGTATTGATTGTATATATTGATTATATATACATGAATAGGCTTTTTAAAATTGGGTACTAACCAAATGTTACTGAAAAATTTAAAGTTGTCATTTCTAAATTGCCCCACTCATCCACTTCTGCGTCTTCTACATCTACGTATCCTTCCTTCAATCTCAGTTCTTTTATAAAAGTCTGAAAAAGTTTAAAACTTTTAAAGCTTATATTTCAGCTTAATAAAAATAAAGCAAGTAAAGTAAATAAAGCAAATAAAGTAAATAAAGTAATTAAAATTAAAAAAATATAAAAAAATAAAGTAGATATAATAAATAAAAATAAATAAATAAAGTAGATATATAATAATTAAAATCTATATATATAATTCTCTTCTG
>NW_026733946.1:0-45592 GCF_028476545.2 Physella acuta | reverse complement strand
CCCCCCCCCCCCCCCCCCCAGTTGTATGTGTGCAGACGACATCTTGCAACTATAGCAACAGACGAGCTTACCTGTACAAGATGTGTCTATGTTGTGCTTCCATCAATCTCTGTCACTCAACTCTCCAGTTCTTTCAAGCTCATGTCAGACACCTGGCCTCGTCTGTAGATCTGTCTGTCTGTATATTTAGCTGTCTGTATATCTGGCTGTTTGTATATCTGGCTTTATGTATATCTGTATTTCTGTATATATGTCTGTCTGTTTATCTGTCTGTCTGTATAGCTGTCAATCTGTATATCTGTCTGTATATCTGGCTGTATGTATATCTGGCTGTATGTATATCTGGAAGTTTGTATATCTGGCTGACTGTATATCTGTCAATCTGTATATCTGTCTGTATATCTGGCTGTATGTATATCTGGATGTTTGTATATCTGGCTGACTGTATATCTGTCTGTCTGTATAGCTGTCAATCTGTATATCTGTTTGTATATCTGACTGTCTGTATATCTGGCTGCCTGTATATCTGGATGTGTGTATATCTGACTGTCTGTATATCTGACTGTCTGTATATCTGTCTGTATATCTGGCTGCCTGTATATCTGGCTGTCTGTATATCTGGCTGTCTGTATATCTGGCTGTCTGTATATCTGTGTGTATGTCTGTATATCAGTCTGTCTATCCGTCTAAAAGTACGTCTGTGTGGATGTCTGTCTATCCGTCTGTTAAATATGCCCGTATCCGTCGGTTTTGTGTTTCAGTGTTTCTTCCAGAATATTTTCTCTGGGCAGGGGGGGGGGGGGCCTTGATATTTGACACTGTTAAAAGTATATGGTTTCTATATAAATTCCATTTCGTTCGGGAGCGGGGGGGGGGGGGGGCGGTTGAAGAAAACTCTGGTCTGTTTATTTTTCTGGTAGACTGTCTGTCTGTCCTCTTGTATGTCTGACTGTCTGTCTATCTGTCCTCTTGTATGTCTGACTGTCTGTTCACTTGTATGTCTGACTGTCTGTCCTCTTGTATGTCTGACTGTCTGTCCTCTTGTATGTCTGACTGTCTGTCCTCTTGTATGTCTGACTGTCTGTCCTCTTGTATGTCTGACTGTCTGTCCTCTTGTATGTCTGACTGTCTGTCCTCTTGTATGTCTGACTGTCTGTCCTCTTGTATGTCTGACTGTCTGTCCTCTTGTATGTCCGACTGTCTGTCCTCTTGTATGTCTGACTGTCTGTCCTCTTGTATGTCTGACTGTCTGTCCTCTTGTATGTCTGACTGTCTGTCCTCTTGTATGTCTGACTGTCTGTCCTCTTGTATGTCCGACTGTCTGTCCTCTTGTATGTCTGACTGTCTGTCCTCTTGTATGTCTGACTGTCTGTCTGTCTGTCTGTCCTCTTGTATGTCTGACTGTCTGTCTTCTTGTATGTCTGACTGTCTTTCCTCTTGTATGTCTGACTGTCTGTCCTCTTGTATGTCTGACTGTCTGTCCTCTTGTATGTCTGACTGTCTGTCCCTCTTGTATGTCCGACTGTCTGTCCTCTTGTATGTCTGACTGTCTGTCCTCTTGTATGTCTGACTGTCTGTCTGTCTGTCTGTCCTCTTGTATGTCTGACTGTCTGTCCTCTTGTATGTCTGACTGTCTGTCTGTCTGTCCTCTTGTATGTCTGACTGTCTGTCTTCTTGTATGTCTGACTGTCTTTCCTCTTGTATTTCCGACTGTCTGTCCTCTTGTATGTCTGACTGTCTGTCCTCTTGTATGTCTGACTGTCTGTCCACTTGTATGTCTGACTGTCTGTCTGTCCTCTTGTATGTCTGACTGTCTGTCTATCTGTCCTCTTGTATGTCTGACTGTCTGTCCTCTTGTATGTCTGACTGTCTGTCCTCTTGTATGTCTGACTGTCTTTCCTCTTTTATGTCTGTCTGTCTGTCCTCTTGTATGTCTGACTGTCTGTGTGTATGGTTGGCCGTCCGTCTGTCTGTGTGTATGGTTGTCCGTGCGTCTGTCTGTGTGTATGGTTTTCCGTCCGTCTGTTTATCTGGCTATGTGTATGTATAGACAACCAACTTACACTCTGTAGGCCTATGTTAAATTTAAAAAAAATGATTGAACAAAAAAGTTTTTGAAAATTCTCAAAAATAAATAACAGAACAATAAATAAAATAAATAAACGTTTGAGGACACTTACTTTGGCGTGGGTGTGTTAGGGGGGGTAGACGTGGGGGTGGACGTGGGGGAGGGGTGGCAGATTATATTTTTATCCATTGTTTAAGCCAGAGCTAGATAAACAGACGTCATAAACTGACATAAACACTATAACGATATCATTTTAAATGTCTTCAAAGGGAGTATTAATCGAACTAGACTGTAACATGTTTTCATAGATTTTTGATACATCGGCTTACGTCAGTTTAACCATTGTGTGGGTTAGACATCTGATAGATTTGTGATAGATTTGTGATAGATTTGTGATAGACTTGTGATAGATTTATCATAGATCGGTTTACGTTAGATTAACCATTGTGTGTCAGACATCTGATAGATTTGTGATATTTGTGAAAGATTTGTGATAGATTTGTGATAGATCGGCTTACGTCAGATTAACCATTGTGTGTTAGATATCTAATAGATTTGTGATAGATTTGTGATAGATTTGTGATAGATTTGTGATAGATTTCTGATAGATTTCTGATAGATTTCTGATAGATTTCTGATAGATCGGCTTACGTCAGATTACCTATTGTGTGTTAGACAACTGATATATTACAGGCATATAAAACTTTTTATATCCTCTGTTTTTGGTTGAGCTTATCTCTACTAAAAGCTGACACGCCAAGCAGACGTTCTCTTTAATATTCAGACGTCAAGTGCGGCCCCGCCCTTACGGTAAGAGGGTCACGTGATAGTAACTTTCTGATCCTGAAAGCGCAAGTCTAGTTTGTCTGTAGGGGGTGGTCTAAATGAGAAGAGATTAGATCGACGAAATGGGAGATTGTGTTGTTTAGGCGAAATAGGTCGTCTAAATGGGAGATTGTGTGATTTCGTCAAAATGGGAGATTGTGTTGTTTAGGCGAAATAGGTCGTCTAAATGGGAGATTGTGTGATTTCGTCAAAATGGGAGATTGTGTGTTTAGGTGAAATAGGTCGTCTAAATGGGAGATTGTGTGTTTAGGCGAAATAGGTCGTCTAAATGGGAGATTGTGTGATTTCGTCAAAATGGGAGATTGTGTGTTTAGGCGAAATAGGTCGTCTAAATGGGAGATGGTGTGTTTAGGCGAAATAGGTCGTCTAAATGGGAGATTGAGTGTTTAGGCGAAAGAGGTTGTCTATATAGGGAGATTGTGTGATTAGGCGAAAGAGGTTGTCTAAATGGGAGATTGTGTGTTTAGGCGAAATAGGTCGTCTAAATGTGAGATTGTGTGATTTCGTCAAAATGGGAGATTGTGTGTTTAGGCGAAATAGGTCGTCTAAATAGGAGATGGTGTGTTTTAGGCGAAATAGGTCGTCTAAATGGGAGATTGTGTGTTTAGGCGAAAGTGGTCGTTCACACAACTTTTAAAATAGTTAAAATAGTTAAACCAACAGTAACATTAGATGAAAACACGCAACAAGGCCAGGCAATAACAACAATGAGTGTTTGTGTTATCGGATCAAGCTGTGTTATACATGTTAGATGTGTATGCAGTCAACACATTCATAAAATATACATACCATACAAAACCATTTCACCACACCCACATACATTAAGCAAGACATTAACACAGACATTAACATGAACAATTAGACACACCAACCCCACGTAAAGAAAAATGAACAATTCAAATAGACTGCCACACATTACTTATGCGAACACACTCCTGCATTGTGTTGTAGAAAAATAATTACACGACAATTAAAATACGAATTTCATGCGGTATATCGACCTACGTTGTAAGTCATGCATGAACGGTGAGCTGTTTGTATGGAGAAGTTATTATGTGGTTTGAGGGTAGTGTAGGGGGGAGGGGTAAGTTTGTGGGGGGTGGTGTAGGTAAGGGTGGGGGGTGGTGTTTGAGGAAACAAAAAGGGATTTCAGAAGATGGTTAAGACAGACGTCAGTTCAGCTCTAAAATAAAATACAATTTTATCTCTCCCCCTTCTCTTTATATATATATATATATATATATATATATATATATATATATATATATATATATATATATATATATATATATATATATGTATATATATATACACACATATATATATATATATATATGTGTGTATGTATGTTAGTATGTTTATATATATATATATAGGTATACATATATAAACTTTATATATATATATATATATATGTGTGTGTGTGTGTGTGTATGTATGTATGTTTATATATATATATGTATACATATATAAACTGTATATATATATATGTATATATATATATATATATGTGTGTGTGTGTGTATGTATGTATGTATGTTTATATATATATATGTATACATAAATAAACTTTATATATATATATATATATATATATATATATATATATATATATATATATATATATATATATATATATATATATATATGTATATATATGTATATATGTATATATATATATATATGTATATATATATATATACATATATATACATATATATACGTATATATATATATATATATATATATATATATATATATATATATATATATATATATATATACATATATAAAAACGTAGTTTGAAACATATATATATATATATATATATATATATATATATATATATATATATATATATATATATATGTTTCAAACTACGTTTTTAGTTAGATTAAAAAAAAGTTTTCCGGCATGAACACAATCTAACCCCGCGAGTATCGATGCTTACCGTATCTTGTTAGACGTTTCAGATCGAAGTGTCATTATGCAACTTTATCGATAACACTATCGATTGTTTCCTAGTTTAGAAAACTAATCACATAATCAGGGTTTAATGACACTAGGCGCTTAACAAGAAAAATATTTACGATGCAAGGGAGATTTAATTTAATTTAAAAAAGTGAGTTGTAAGTGATTAATCAATTATTATTTTATAACATTTTATATCAGACCACGGAGTAGAGGATCATATATTATTATTTTAGTCTTTTCCCGTTAGAGGGGCTCTGGACCCCCCCCCCCCCCCTCCACCGACACCTGGTGAATTGTATTATTCTATTGATTATCAAGAGTAAACACGGTATTAAAACTTTATTTTCCCTCCTCAGCCCCCAGAGTTGTTTACTCCACCTGTCATTGAGATCCCCAATCATAAAAACAAACGTTAATGTTGCCTTAATCGATGTAAGCTCGTGTAAGCTAATGTATGTTCGTGTAAGCTAACCCCGTTTAAGCTTGTGTAAGCTCATGTAAGCTCTTGTAAGCTAATGTAAGCTAATACTGGCTTATGCTAGTGTAAGCTAATGTAAGCTAATAAAGTTTAATGTAAGCTCGTGTAAGCTCGTGTAAGCTCAGCTCTAATGGAGATTTTTTCTCTTTAAAATGTTTATACTTTATAAATAAAACGTGTTTGCTATATCAAATAAGCAGTTCCTTACCCCACATTCCCTCATCTTTTCCCCAACATTTCCCCTACATTTCCCTTCCTTCCCCAACCTTCCCCCACATTGCCCAACTTTCTCCCACAATGCCCTACCTTCCCCACCTCAAAAATAGATTACCGCCATGTTACTCACGTTAAGCTACATCCCCCCCCCTCCCGCACACACAACACTTCTCAACCACCTCCCAACCACCACTAAACACCACATGAAACCAACCACCAATAAAATCACCAATACCGACACCGCGCTGACCTTTTCACGCATGATTGAACAAAATATTTCCAATCAGCATCTCGCGATACCACATCGAAAACCCCCGCCAGTCTACAATTCGGCCACAGTGTGTACATGAACAATGTTAAAAAGGAAAACTTAGTCTTCTGTCATGGAACATTTTCTTTCAAATCGCACACACACTGTATAAGCAGTGGCGTAGCGAGGTCGGGTGTCACCCGGTGCGGCACTTAATGGTGTCACCCTCCAAAGGCGTAGCGACCCTCAAACTTTCGATCTGCACCCCCCCTCAAGTTTTTCTCTATATATTTTGCTATTTTATACCTTGGTGTCACCCCCCTAAATGGTGTCACCCGGTGCGGTCCGTACCCCCCGCCCCCCCTCGCTACGCCCCTGGATATTAGCACAGGCTAATCCCCCCCTCCCCTTGTGTCCTAAATACAATGACTCCCACTTTAGATTAGTTACCACTTGTCAATCCCCCCCCCCCTTTTTGAGATAGAGATAGATTTATGGTTATGTATAGATATTAGAGTTATGGTTATGGATAGAGATTAGACTTATGGTTATGTATGGATATTAGAGTTATGGTTATGTATGGATATTAGAGTTATGGTTATGTATGGATATTAGAGTTATGGTTATGTATGGATATTAGAGTTATGGTTATGTATAGAGATTAGAGTTATGGTTATGTATAGAGTTATGACTATTGATCGGGTTAAGGCTAGGTTAGGGCTGGGGTTAAGCAAAGTTCTACTGGAAATATACGCATTCTATACTTTTCAGGTTTCTGTGTTTTTGGTAATATTTAGGTTGCCTAGGTAAGATACCGAGGATGCGGAGATCAGAATACTCCCAAACTCAAAAACACACGCAGACACACATACACACGCAGACACACACACGTGCGCGCAGACACACACATATACACACATGCCATGCAGACTATAGAAGATATTCTTGATAAGGTAATTCACTATCATGTTGTGTGCGGGTGGGGGTGGGTGTTAGACAAGGGAGATAGAACTGGAGAGTGAGGGTGGGGGGGGGGGCATTAAAAGTGTCATATCCTAGGCCATTTACACGTTGTAAAATAGATAAATATATTTGGCAGTATCCACTAAGTCAGTTATCTGTCTGCTTTTGTTGCTTTGAATAAAATGCAGCATTTTACGACGGGGATGGGCGGGGGGGGGGGGGGGGGGGGAGAGGTGGGGCGTCATTAACACAGATAGACAGATAATGCTTTTTTTTGTTGAATTTCAATGAACTGATAAGGAAAAAATGTCGATAATGAAGTTTAAATTTAGACAATTTTATAAAAATCACTGTGGACAAATAGTAGAGATTATGACTGCTAACACGAAGGGCTTGAGTTTAAGATCCGCGTTCGATGAATAGGAAGTCTCTGAGTTTACCCAGCTCTTATAAGTACCTGACGCACGATAGGGAAAATAAGACAATTGGTTACAGTTCTGACCACACTACAACCTTGTAAGCCGTAGTAGTTGAATCAGATGAACTCTACCTCATCTGCCTCATGTGTCTTGGGTAACGAACGTGAAAAAAAAATGATGATAAAAATATCTCAGCTAACATGTCAGTTCTTATGTCCTTGGTATTTACACTCGCCGAATCTAAAGCTGGGTTAAAGTGATTGGCATACCGTATGGACGTTCATGTCTCATTCATGGCTAACGGTTCCTATATTTAATCGTGCATAAGATTTAAGTTACGTTTCATTCATACCCCCCCCCCCCCAACTTCCAAACCGTCCTCCGACCTAAATGTCAAGTTATGAATGGAGAACGCCATTCCACATATAAGATCAATGCGGTGAATTGAAGCGTATTTTACACAGCTTGATTTTGCCCTGTCAAGGCTGGGGCACTATAGAGGTTTAGATGTGCATCAGTGCGCACCGTTTGCACACCATTTGCCTGCTGTGTAGCGCCTTTTGCGATCAGGCTTAATTAAGGGATTATTGTAATTGGGCTTGTAAGTTGTTAAAGTTAAAGTAGCTTACCAAGTTCTCGCTCCGGTAGTTGCCAGCTGGCGTTTTTTTGTTTTTCCAAACCAAATGTGAATATTTTTTATTTATTTTTTTTTAAGTTATGAAATCTACTTTCGTTTTTGGAATAAAAAAAACTCCGACAATAAGTTGTTTTAAGTAAATTAAGTTTAAAATAACACACACACACAAATATATTATATTTTATATAGATCTAGATAGATCTAGAATACAACCTGTATAATAATAATACATCAAAATCTATATAAAATATGATATTTATAGGCCTAAAAGATTTCAATCGTAAATCTGAAATCAAGCCTAATTTAATTAATAAATATATATAGCCTAGATCTAGAGTCTAGATTTCTAGATCTAGAATTCTATATCTAGATCTATGACTTAAAAAAAAACCCTCTTGAAAATTCCGACTTAGACAGTAACATACGACATACAGGATTTATTTTTAATTTATAGACTCAAGAGTAGTCTAGAGATCTAGATTCTAGATCTAGTTTCTTTTATTTTACAGTGTAGTTGAGTGGAATTAATTACTAAATAGGCTATTTACTTTAAGACAGGTAGACTAGAATATGTTCAATATCAATTTATATATAGAATCTAGATTATTCTAGATCTAGCGAAGTTTAGTGTAGTCTTGTTGTAGAACTTAAGAACTAAATCTAGAGTGTAGGCAACTGTAGTAATTTAGATCTAGAATCTAGTACTGTGTGATGTCATTTTAGGGGGTGGGGGTCTGGCTTTTTGTGACGATGTGTAGGGGGAGGGGGGGGGGTAAAAATCGTCAAAAAAATGCGTGACGTCATTTATAGATGACCCCCATGGAGAAGATCCACACAGAAACAGTTTCAGGAAATGGGCCTAACATTCAAACAGGTAGAGGTACCAACATGATTTTAGAGATTATGTAGATATACATATATATATAGGGGGAGGGGTAGAGAGAGAGAGAGGGTTCATCTGTAAATTGCATCACACATTTTATGATGATTTTTACCTCCCCCTCATAAAGGAGGGCAGTAAAAAGAAGAATGTATGATAGCTGGGTAATCCTAATTTATATAATCAGATTATTGTGGTAAATAAAAGTCAACATATCTAGCCTAACAAATGAATTTAAAATATATATTATGACTTAGAGAAAGTTTGGTGAAATGGAAATATCTGCAAATTTGATTTATTGATGATGTGTAACTTGTTTATTTTATTCCTTTGGAGCTGATATTAATAAAAAGTTAATGAAATTATAGAGTTTTATCCAATTGATGTTTCTAAAGCCTTGCATGAACTTAATTTAAATATATTTAGCTGCCCAGGCAAAGAACCCAATGAATTTTCCAGAATTGGCTTGTCGTTTGACCGATGGTAACAAAGAGAATCACCCAGGATCTTCGCTGATAAGAATATCTGAAGACATACCTTATTCTTCTATATCTAAATGTGATTTGTCTAATGAAAATATTTATTCAGTGACAATTGCTAAAGATATTTTACCATTATTTCAAACATCATCTTCTGAAATGTTGTTTTCTATCTCTAAACCTTCCACAATTTCTTCAAGTTTCAAGAGATATTTTAACATCATTGCCTACTTCCCACAGTTCTTATGTTCAAAATTTGCAATTTTCTGAGAATCCAAGTAATAATAAATTTGTACCCAGTGTTTTAGTTTCAGCTCCATTAAAATTTAATAAACCAATCAATTTCAAAATTAAATGTTTCTTATCCCATATGAAAGTAGTCTGTTTTATTTAAGAAAAATCACCTTTAAAAAAATTTAATGTTTGAATGTCAATAAATTGTTGACATGGACTGGTTTGCGGGTAAACTTTTATACTTAGTGTACAATAAAGATTCAGTTTTGATGTCAATATAGTTGCTTCTGAAAGAATTAAACTATAAACAATAGCATTTATATTAATATCTCAATGGCAGTTCAGTATACTTTCATCATTGTTTTCAAATAACAAAACAGAACTACAGTTTTAAAATTAAAAAAAAAAAATGAAAATAATTTCATAAATGGATGGTTTTTTAATTACTTAAAACAGAAGATGCATCAATACAGCATTACAATGTATATGATTAATATTTCTTTTCATGGACAATCATCATTTAAATTCTTCATTAAAAGTTAAATTCAGCTTCCTTGTGTCTAAAAATCCACATCCATGCTGTTCCATTTACCTAGAAATTAAATAAATAATATTTTTAACAACTTTCTGTAATATGAAAAAATTAATCATTGATTAAAACAGACAGCCAATATAGCAGTTGAATTAAAATTCACCTGTTTCTGTGACAATTGCATGTAAAATTAGAGTGTTCAGAGGTATATACCCAGCCACCTTTAATTTCCCTATCTTGAGCCAGGTACTCATGAGAGCTGGTACTCATGAGACTTAGGACATCATACCAGGACTAAAACCAGGGATCTGAACTCTTATCTTTTAGGATAGAAATGTGAAAGCTACTGTCTGACAGTCCCACTATCAAGCCATACATATTAATACTTACAGTATATAATCTTAGTAGCAACATATTCTTTAAGAATTAGAACACTGAATCGATTTCAAACTTGGGCTTAAGCTGAAAAATGGCTTATTATAAAAAAAAATTCAGCTCACCTTTAGTTCAAGATCAGCACCAATAGCCACAGTAAAGTGTGAGAAAATTGCTTGCCAAGTACCTAGGGAATTTAAATATAATAAATTATTAAGTTTATCCATATATTATATTAAAATAATTATTTAACTAATATGAGATATTAATATATATATATATATATATATATATATATATATATATATATATATATATATATATATATATATATATATATATATATATATATATTTATTTATTTATATTTATAAAAGGTTTAATTTATTGTAAAGGTTCAGTTTTCTATCTACTTAGCTTGTCTTAAAAACTAAAATATCTGGTTTACAGTTAACCATATCTTAACTATTACAAAACTATTAGTTTCATTTTCATTACTTGTAACTAAAAATTGTAGTCAATAGATCTAAAACTTAATTCTATTAACAGCTAACTGTAACCATACTGACTCTGACCAATTTATTAATTTTTGTACCCTGTAATTCATTAATAATTAGGCTTATACTAAAAGGCCGAAAGTTATCAATTGTAGATTTTATAGTCCCTGGTCTAGACTAACAAGACTAGCCTACAAGTCTAATAGTACTAATACACATGATCTAGTTTATAAGTTTACTACTAGGCAACTTGCTAGAAGACTAGTACTTAACCAAACTTTAACTTGCTAAAAATAAAAGGGCCTAATACAATAGTAGATGGCCTAGTAATACTTTTTTTTACTGTGCTACTTACACTGCTTTTGGTACTATTACTATGACTAACTAACTACTAACTAAACTCTATTGTAGCTTGATGGAGATCTATCATCTTGCTCTTCTAGTAGTCTACACTACTTACTACTTAGAAAAGTAGTAGCACTACTGTAACAATTTCAAACTAAATTTAATCTATATATTACTAGATCTACTCATTGCAACACTGTAGTCTGATAAGTCTGTAAGCCCTAAATGTATCTAGACCTAGATTCTAGTCTAATTTAGTTTCAGTCTAGTTATTAGTACCTACACTCTACAATAGTCTACAGTACTCTACACTACACTCTACTACTACTCTAAACTCTAATCACTCTACTGGCTACTGATCTAGATCTAGTAAATAGCTAGAGTAGATCTAGTCTAGATTCTAGATATAAAAAAATTGATTTAAAATTAAAAACAGGTTAGCCTTACTAGGCATTACTAGCTCTTACTAAACTTAACTAGGGTAGGTTTTACCTAAACTAGATCTAATCTAGATCAGTGTTTCTTCCAGACATTTTTCTCCGGGGGGGCACTTGAAATCTTCGGGGGGGCGGTAAACTTTCTTCGGGGGGGCGGACACTGTTAAAAGTGTATATTTTCTATATAAATTATATAAATTTCATTTCGTTCCGGGGGGGGGGGCGGTAAAAATTTTTTCGGGGGGGCTTAGCCCCCCCGAAGAGATGCTTGGAAGAAACTCTGATCTAGATCTAGAATCTATCTAGATCTACTACTTGTACTAGATTCTCTAGATCTAGATTTTAGATCTAGGGCCTACCATACTACCATCTGCAACTAGAATCTAGATCGAGATCTATTCTACTATCTCTCTATCTAGATCTAGTAATACTATCTATCTAGCCATCTATCTACAAGCTACTTCTAATAACTAAAATAGGTAATAAGTAAAGTAATAGGCCTACTTCTAAAATATTAAACAGTAATCACTGAGTAATCAGTACTAGATCTAGAGTCTAGTTCAGTAATCGATCTAGATCTAGGTCTATTATTAACATTAACATTGTTGTCTAAGTTCTAGATATCTGGATCTAATATCTAGATCTAGAATCTAGATCTAGATCTAGATTCGATTAATAAGTAAGTCGTAGGCTGAGTGAGACTGGAAGTCATCCTCATTTTCCTGTTGTTTTAGTTTTTACCGTCATCCTTTTCTTAATATTTTTAATATTTTATCTAGATCACTAAAATACTAGATCTAGATCTAGAATCTAGATCTAATATATTCTAATTCATGAACTTATACTCTTAGAACTAGATTAAAGCAATGTAGATCTTAGTTGGTAGATTCTAGAATCTAGATCTAGACTCTCTAGGTCTAGGTTTGGGAATCTTAAGTCTCGTAGCAAAGACTGAGTAGAGTCAGAGTAATGTCCCCTAGCCTTGGACAAACTATCAACAAAAGAAATAAAATCAATATACTTACCGCCACAAAACTTTTATATTCAAAAATGCATACACATGTGTTTGTTCCCATCCATATGAACAAAACAGCGTTGAAAGTTTTTACAGTTGTTGCATTTCTGGAACGTTTGATGATTTTGAAATCTTGAAGCGGGACCTACTAACAAATAGCCGCCATGTTTTTTGTTATCAATGGGAAACCCCGTTCACAACGATTTAGTTCGAAAACTTTTATCTCTCCCTGGCTAACCAGACATGAATTAACGCGAGAAAGAACGATAAACTTACAAGTTCTATAGGATACTAGGCATACTGCCTAGCTTCGCTTAGGTTTTCAAAAAAAATTGAGGAATTGAATTAATTAATAGGTGATTGGCTGCTATCTTAAATGATTAGGGCCTAAATTTATACAGTGGAGTAATTTCATGCTACTCAAATATTATTAGAACTGCAAGGGGTTTCTCAATAGTATCAATCAAATATTATAATAAATTACTTTCGCAATTAATTTGTACAATTTCAGTACAATGCAAAACTTAATTTATAACAAACTATTTATTTAAAACAATGCTATACTCCATGATTTTATTTTTTCTCTTGAAAAAAGAATACAAAATATTTAAAAATTATTAAATTAAAAGTTACTTCCCCTGTTCATAGACCAAATGACCAAATCTCGTCTAATGACAATTGCACTCGCGGTCACTTTTTAGCCCTCGTCGGGGGCTTTGAGTAAAACCGACAGTTTTCCCTAAAGGTCAAGCCATTTACCTAAGAGCATGCAAAAAATTAGCCAGATGTAAAGACGGTAAGTGCCCTCAAATCCGTTTTGAAATCACCCTCTGTTTTTCCCATAAAATACAAAGATTATATAGGGAAATACGACTGGTCAGTTTTGACCCATTTAACGAATTTTCCCGGACATGGCGAGTTTTTTGGGACACCCCAAGGCGTTCTCCTACCACCTCACAAAATTTCAAGGGGGGTCGTCGGAGGAAATTTTTTTTCGTAATAGAGCTCATATAAAGAGAATTTCACTCGCGGTCACTTTTTAGCCCTCCTCGAGGGCTTTGAGTGAAACCGACAGTTTTCCCTAAAGGTCAAGCCATTTACCTAAGAGCATGCAAAAAATTAGCCAGATGTAAAGACGGTAAGTGCCCTAAAATCCGTTTTGAAATCACCCTCTGTTTTTCCCATAAAATACAAAGATTATATAGGGAAATATGACTGGTCAGTTTTGACCCATTTAACGAATTTTCCCGGACATGGCGAGTTTTTTGGGACACCCCAAGGCGTTCTCCTACCACCACACAAAATTTCAAGGGGGGTCGTCGGAGGAAATCTTTTTTCGTAATAGAGCTCATATAAAGAGAATTTCACTCGCGGTCACTTTTTAGCCCTCGTCGAGGGCTTTGAGTGAAACCGACAGTTTTCCCTAAAGGTCAAGCCATTTACCTAAGAGCATGCAAAAAATTAGCCAGATGTAAAGACGGTAAGTGCCCTAAAATCCGTTTTGAAATCACCCTCTGTTTTTCCCATAAAATACAAAGATTATATAGGGAAATACGACTGGTCAGTTTTGACCCATTTAACGAATTTTCCCGGACATGGCGAGTTTTTTGGGACACCCCAAGGCGTTCTCCTACCACCTCACAAAATTTCAAGGGGGGTCGTCGGAGGAAAAATATTTTAGTAATAGAGCTCATATAAAGAGAATTTCACTCGCGGTCACTTTTTAGCCCTCGTCGAGGGCTTTGAGTGAAACCGACAGTTTTCCCTAAAGGTCAAGCCATTTACCTAAGAGCATGCAAAAAATTAGCCAGATGTAAAGACGGTAAGTGCCCTAAAATCCGTTTTGAAATCACCCTCTGTTTTTCCCATAAAATACAAAGATTATATAGGGAAATACGACTGGTCAGTTTTGACCCATTTATCGAATTTTCCCGGACATGGCGAGTTTTTTGGGACACCCCGAGGCGTTCTCCTACCACCTCACAAAATTTCAAGGGGGGTCGTCGGAGGAAATTTTTTTTTCGTAATATAGCCCATATAAGGCGCCGGTCAGTCGAGGTCAGTTTTGACCCCCTCTCCGTGGACTTTTCGGCAAACCAACACCGGCCCTCGTGTTCTATCGCCCCAAGGCACCATCGTGCCAAATTTGACGCGCCTGCGGCGCCGGGAAGTGCCCTATCGGGCACCTGACCACTTTGCTTTATATATATAGATTGGATTAAGGATTTCATGTTGAACTTGTTCTAGATCCGTACCATTTTATTCAAGAAAAAGGTAACGGTGTAGTGGATTAGAATAAATTAATTATTTGATACCCCAAGATAACGTTTTACTGAGCGAAGTATAAATGACACACTACCGGCGTTTCAATTATATATATATATATATATATATATATATATATATATATATATATATATATATATATATATATATATATATATATATATATATATATATATATAATATATACATTTTTTCAAAGACACACATAAGTACCTGTAGCCAACACATACGTATTTACATATTTATATTTGTATTTACATAATTATACGTATTTCGTTCTACGCAACCATATAATATAGGCTACAGTAGTTGTGTTTGTGTTTTATTACATTGGCTCTGTGTATATGTTTTTGAATAATTTTGTTAATAATTTTGGGTGAGACCAAGGCAAAATATTGAAAATTGTACAGAAGAATAGGCCTATTTAGACCGACAAACACACACACATACATACACATTATATATATATATATATATATATATATATATATATATATATATATATATATATAAAATGTGTATGTATATATATATATATAAATATATAAATATATAAATATATATATATATATATATATATATATATATATATATATATATATATATATATATATATATATATATATATATATATATATATATATATATATATATATATATTGTTTCTTTGGGGAGGGGGTGTGCACCCAATCTAGCGTACGCTTGATTGTCGTCATAATACATAAACACGCATATATAGTTTTATTCGGTTCTTCAACAACATAAAACTAAGTTTTAAAATAATGTTTCAAAATAAAGTAAAAAAAAGAATCTTCTTTGGACCTAGCGACCCATTGGAAAGATGAAGTAGATTTCATGTTTCTTGACCTCGGCAGATGAAGGAAAAGTGTGGTCATACTTTACCCAGCCACAATTATTTTTCCTAACATGAGTTAAGTAGGTACCCATTAGAGCTGTGTGGACTCCAGTGTTTCTTCCAGACTTTTTTCTCCGTGAGGGGGGGGGGGGGGGGCACATGAAATTTTCGGGGGGGGGGGGGGCGGTAGACTTTCTTCGGGGGGGGGGGGGGGGGGGGGGGTTGGCGGACACTGTTAAAAGTAAATATTTTCTATATAAATTATATAAATTTAATTTCGTTCGGGGTG
This sequence comes from Physella acuta, assembly GCF_028476545.2. Lineage (NCBI taxonomy): Eukaryota > Metazoa > Mollusca > Gastropoda > Physidae > Physella > Physella acuta. The sequence continues at coordinate 29,516 of NW_026733946.1, read as the reverse complement.
GGGCGGGGGGAAATTTTTTCGAAGAGATGCCTGGAAGAAACTCTGGTCAACTCTGGGACGTTCTACTGATTGGGTATTGGATTCGAACCCGATATTTTCGCTCTACCGCTTCAGCCACCTTGTCCTATAATGTTTAAAAATAAACCGGGAGTGATCTCCCCTAAACTTTCTCGAATATTCTTATATAAAATAAACCGGGAGTGATCTCCCCTAAACTTTCTCGAATATTCTTATATAACTTGGAATGTAGACATGATTTTTAATTACTTAAACTTTTAAAAATAGAATAGAATCTCATAGAAACATTGCGCACCAAACAAACGCCGAAACAAAATGTGCATAATAGTGCGCAATATTATTAGTACTTTATAAATTTACTTGCGTTTTTTGAGAAATCGGAAATAGCGTAAATTAGTACTTCCGGTCAATGAAAATTACTCAAAATTTGATGGAAGGTAGAGAATTAGATCTATTACTTACCTGTGAAATTTCATTTATCTATCTGAAATAGTACTCAAGTTATAGGCTTTTGAAAAATTCAAAGTAGAAAAAGTACCACTTCCGGTTATCGAAAATCGCTAAAAAGTTGATACGGATCTACGATTTTGATAAAATACTTATATATGAAATTTCATCAACCTAGCTGTAACGGTACTCAAGTTATCGTGTTTACACACAGACACACACAGAGACAGACAGACAGACAGACAGACACACAGACATACGGACACGATTGCAAAATTATGTTTTTCCGTATCAGTGAGGTGTAAAACGTCGAGATTTGCAAAAATCTCGATATTTTTTTTGCACGATTACAAGACTTTCTCTATACTTCGTAGATACGAGAAAGTAAAAACAGGGGATGGGAACTCGGAATATAGACATGAACTAGCCGTCCCGGCCAGGCCCTGCTCTGGCTTCTGTGAAAAACCTTTCTGTTAAAGACCATTACCTGTGTGTTTAGTAATCATCATAAACCCGGCATTGCCCACCCAAACCACAACCAACCAAAACAACAAAACGCAAACATAACGCTAACACAATTACAAATACAAACGAAAACAAAAACCTAACAACAAACCCAACCACAACCACAAACACCAATACAAACACAAAGAAAAAACAAACAAAAAAGCAAACGAAAACAAAAACCTAACAACAAACCCAACCACAAACACCAATACCAACAAAAAAAAAAAAAACAACGAAAAAGCAAACGAAAACAAACCAAATCCAAACGCAAAACCAACCAAAAACACAAATACAAACCCAAACAAAAAAACACAAACAAAAACGAAAAAAGAAAGAACAAAAACGAACCAAATCAAAACGCAACCACTAACGCAAACCCACCTAAACACAAAGAAAACACTAACGCGAACATAAACGCCCGGGGCGGAATCACCTGTTTTAGCTTAATGAACGACTATAGTACCCCAACTTATTCATAGTCTTTTGCACTCACTTAAACGAACGCGCCTGTTTCAATTTGATGAACAATTTTAATACTCCAAGCTTATCCGTAAAATACCTACAACATTTGCACTTGATCAATCCCCGCTAATTATGTAATTATTTTTTTTCTCCCAACACCAAAACAAAGTAATTAAAAAGTAAATTATTTTCGACTAATGCAATGGTTTTATAAAGGGAAGTAATTTTGTTTTCCTAATTTATCAAAGGGAAGTAAGTGCTATAGGACTAAATAAAGACATAATTAGAATTTTTGTAAAAGATGATATTTTTTTAAAACTTGTGTTTAATGAACACGCCGACAATTATTACTATAATTTGAAAAATGAAAACTATTTCCCAACACTTTCAATAGTAATTTTTTAGCTCATAAATTTAGACAAATGCGCACGATAATTTTCTAACACTTAAATTCATACAATTCCAACGACAAACATATGCATTACATACAGAACTGAGCTTTAATATTAGATTTTAATCCATTTTAAATACTTAAACTTTTTAAAGTAGAATAAAATCTCGTAGAAAAAAAGAATGCACACCAGTGAACGCCAAATAAAATGTGCATAATAGTGCGGAATATTATTAGTACTTTATAAATTTACATTCGTTTTTTGAGATATTGAAAATAGCGTAAATTACTACTTCCGGTCAACGGAAATTACTCAAAATTTGAAAGATGGTAGATAATTAGATCTGCTACTTACGTGTGAAATTTAAGTTATCTATCTGAAAGAGTACTCAAGTTATAGGCTTTTGAAAAATTCAAAGTAAAAAAATTACCACTTCCGATTATCGGAAATAGCTCAAAAGTTGATACTGATCTACGATTTTGATAAAATACTTATATATGAAATTTCATCAACCTGGCTGTAACGGTACACAAGTTATCGTGTTTACAGACAGACACACACAGACACACAGACATACACACAGACATACGGACAAGATTGCAAAATTATATTTCTCAGTATCAGTGAGGTATAAAACGTCGAGATTTGCAAAAATCTCGAATTTTTTTTTTTTTGCACGATTACAAGACTTTCTGTATAGGCCTACTTCGTATATACGAGAAAGTAAAAATAATCAATAAATATCGGCTCGAGATTTCCACTGTCAATGCAGTGTCGGTAAGCAAATGTAGTGAGTTGTTCGGGTTCGAGGCTAATTGTTTATTTAAAGATTTGTGTGTACTAACTTGCTGACGTAGTACACTGGAAGTGCATTCTAATTCAAGTGAATCTTTGTCATATTTTCCTAGGGTCAACATGATTGTGCCCCGGAAGTCTTCGTCTTGTTGAAGGGTAATCCAAGTGATAGCGCCGCGAGTTATCCGGAAGTACTTGTGCAGATGTTTAACCATTAATTACTGTAAGCAGTGGCTTTTTCGACCGTTAAAATATAAATATAGAAATATAGAAAAGTGTAAGAATAGCGCTCATTTTTTCGAGAAAAAAATATCGACAAAAAGTTTTTAGAAGATGCTAGTTTATGAGAATATAAAATATTATCACGTTTTTGAGTAATCGGAAATAGTGTGACGTCAAACTTTATCTACCTCTCCCCCCACCCCTCATCACACAACGTCACAAAAGACCACCTCTCCCCTTTTCCTTAAGAGTGTGACGTCAGTTATATAGGCCCCTTTGTCATTGTTTACGTTTGGTTTGTGTAAACTCACGTTTAAAAAAACTGACCAGTTAAGTTTTAACTGACGATCAACTTAAAAAATATTCTTCTTACTTCTTTTAGGTTTTGGGACTTGAATGGAGTTTCTATAAATAGCATAATTTATTAAGGATGGCGCTTTCCTACAGGTACTTATGTCAAGTAATTTAATCATTTATTTACATCATTTATATATTCAATGGGTCATCCATTGCTCTCAGCCGTATATGTCTGGGTTTTTTTATCTACGTCAGGGACTATACCCGATAAGGTTGGGGATTGGGGGGGGGGGGGGGGCAGAGTTTCTTCCAGGCATCTCTTCGAAAAAATTTTACCGCCCCCCCCCCCCCCGAACGAAATGAAATTTATATAATTTATATAGAAAATATATAGGCCTACTTTTAACAGTGTCCGCCCCCCCCCCCCCCCCGAAGAAAGTTTACCGCCCCCCCCCCCCGAAGATTTCAAGTGCCCCCCCGGAGAAAAAAGTCTGGAAGAAACACTGGGGGTGGGGGGGGGGGGTGGGGGTCGTTCGTTGATTTAACGTGACACGGACAAAGGACTCTGGGATTGGAATATCTTCAGGAATTATTTAATTGAGTAGCAAGGGCGTGCCACATCTATTTTTAGAGTACAAGTTAATTATAGGGCAGAATTTCAATCAGTTGTTACGTATTTTGTTAAGCTTTAATTTATTTAGAGAATGGGTGAGTCTATAACATTAGAACATGGGTCAGTTTATAACATTAGAGCATGGGTCAGTCAATAACATTAGAGCATGGGTCAGTCAATAACATTAGAGCATGGGTAAGTCTATAACATTAGAGCATGGGTCAGTCTATAACATTAGAGCATGTGTCAGTCTATAACATTAGAGCATGGGTCAGTCTATAACATTAGAGCATGGGTCAGTCAATAACATTAGAGCATGTGTCAGTCTATAACATTAGAGCATGGGTCAGTCTATAACATTAGAGCATGGGTCAGTCAATAACAAATGTTGTTAAGCTTCAATACATTTAGACCATGGGTCAGTCTATAACTAATGTGAACACATTGGTTTTCTCGTTTTGACAGGCAAAGCGACACGAGCTAACTTTGTCATTTAGTTAGATTGTCATTAGCTAAATGTGGCATTTACCTAGATTGTCATTTAGCTAAATTTGTCATCTAGCTTGATTGTCATTTAGCTAAATTTGTTATTTAGTTAGATTGTCATTAGCTTAATATGGCATTTACCTAGATTGTCATTTAGCTAAATTTGTCATTTAGCTTGATTGTCATTTAGCTAAATTTGTCATTTAGTTAGATTGTCATTTAGTTAAATTGTCACTTAGCTAAATTTGTTATTTAATTACATTGTCATTTAGCTAGATAGTTTTCTAAACTGTTTATATTTCCAAAATTATTTTTACTGTAAAATAATATCTGCCTATTTTATGATCAGACCTGCATTTGTCTTATATATTTATAGTTGTTTTTTTTAATTCACTTTATCAGGGGAATTTCTCTGTCAAATAATTAACAGATAATTGACAATCAGAATCTGTAAACACGCAACAAATAATTGACGATCACATTTTATAGGATTCAATAAAACAGATGACTACAAAATCAAAGAGTAGCTGTAAAACTTAATTTTTTTCAGGTCTGTCTGCTTCACTGGGTTGGACCGAAGGCAGCTCTGTGCCCTGTACTGCCTGCTGTGCTGTGTGGTCGTCATCTGGTTCTCATCCAGGTACCAGCTCGGTGTAAGGGTTGTCATGGTAACACAAAATGGCGACCCCAACCTTATGTTCCTGGTTTTACAGCTACACACACACACGGACGAAAGCACACACATGCTTACACACACATACACACACACACTTATGCACGCGCACACATACAAACTGTACTCCCAATCAACAACGATTTCACTAGACCTACTACTACACTTTAATACTAAATATAATTCGATACCTTAATACCACAAAAATCGATACTCTCTCTCTCTCACACACACACATATGTAACAGTGCCGATCAGATCACACTCCACACTGTAGAATAAGCTGGTTCTCATCAGGAAACTTCCTCTTCACTCTTTGTGTACTCTCCGAACTCGCTCTCTCTTTCACCCTCTCTCTTCTATCCTCTCTCTTCCACCCTCTCTCTTCCACCGTCTCTCTTCCAACCTCTCTCTTCCACTCTCTTCCACCCTCTCTCTTCTATCCTCTCTCTTCCAACCTCTCTCTTCCACTCTCTTCCACCCTCTCTCTTCTATCCTCTCTCTTCCACCCTCTCTCTTCCACCGTCTCTCTTCCAACCTCTCTCTTCCACTCTCTTCCACCCTCTCTCTTCCTCTCTCTTCCATCCTCTCTCTTTCACCCTCTCTCTTCCACCCTCCCCACCACCCCTTTCACCCCTACCACCCCACCTAAAGATTACTAATTCACAAAAACAATTATGGCTTTAGAAAAGTATGGTTTATGTTACTATAAATACTACACTGTTATCATAAGGAAAAATATCCTATAATCATCGACACAAATCAACGCTTTTTATCAACAGTTTCTTAGGCTTATCAACCCAACATTTAAGATTTACGTATCCATCGAAAGCAATTCAGGCAATGCATCACATGGTTGATCAAGTTATTTATAGAACAGAAACTCCCCTTGTGAGCTCAAGTGTCAACTCATCAATTCTCTTTGTCGGTAAGGTTTGTTTATCGAGTAGATCTTTCAAATACTTATAGACAATTTTAGAGATTTATCTAGTTGAGTTGTTTATGTGTTGAAACGTAGGGGTTTGAGAGTTGTTCACATGTAATGACGTCAGTTGTTTACGTGGAGAAAATAAGTAAACAACTCGAAATAAACTTTCCGCTGTAACAGATTGTATGCACATAATTTGCCAATAAAGAAATATAATTTACGAGCCGACCCGGTAAAGACTTGTTAAAAGACAGTTGTCTACATAGGGTGGGTGGGTACATGGATGGAGAGCGAGGGAGGGGGCGGGAGGGGGTAAAAGAGTCGGCGTGCGTGCGTGGTGTCCCGCATGGTTGGGCGACGTAGATAATTATATATCTAGATTATAATACTTAATCCTATAATAAATAACGGCGGTCTCACCAATCAAATAATGGGACTTGGTCCACTGCTCAGTGGTGGACTGGCCCGCCGGGACTTAAGGGGAAAATCCCGGTGGTCCCCTACAGTGGCGTAGCTAGGATTTTTGGGCCCCTATGCGAAAAGTGTTAGTGGGCCCCTCAGAGGCGCAGCGACCCTTTCCGGCGACCGGGGACAAACTTTCGATTTGCACCCCCCCCCTCAGACTTTCGATTTGCACCCCCCCTCAGACTTTCGAGTTGCATCCCCTCAAACTTTCGAAAAAGGGCCCCTATTTGCCTTGGGCCCCTATGCCTTGCTTACGCTAGCTTACGGTAGCTATGCCACTGGTACCCTAGTTAAGGCGCTGTAATAATCCTATCAGAGTTGTTTAAAAAATGTTTTACCATTACTTCGTGGCAAGGCGTAAAATTGAGGCTATGATAAAATGCACAATAAAAATGTCAACCTTGGTTTAGGGGCCTCTTTTAAAACTTCCTTGACCCCTCTGACACTGCCAGTAAACAGCTGAGTTTACTTCTGGAGTCGAACCTCGGTCAGTATTTGAGTCTGAAGGGAGTCCCTGAGTCCACTCAGCTCTAATGGGTACCTGACATACGTTAGGGAAAGCAAAGGTGGATGGGTATGTTGCTGACTACACCATCCCTTCATATAATGAGATCAAGAAACATGTGCACTCTACTTCCTCTACCCTACGGATCGTTGGGTCTTGAAGGGAATCCGGTTATTTAGCGCCCTAGGCAAAACTTATTAAAACGCCCTCTTTCACACAAATTAATTACTAAAACATATGTATAAGATATATATATGAAAACAATTAAAAGTGACATATTAATTTATTATTAATTGCATATACGTTAGAAGTATACACTAAAACAAATTTTACTTGCATCCTTCGTCTCAAAAGTTTGTACAGTTTGCAAGCGTAATCACATTTTTATTGAAATTGTTGCTAAGTGCACGAAAAAACCACTGAATCACTTTTAGTGTTGGGCTCTCTGCAGTCCTCCCAAGGTGAGTTCCAAAACGGAACTTACCTGTTTCAAGCTTTACTGTCTTTAGTTAAAATTGTAAAATGTCTATATTGTGTGATTATGTAACGATTTTTTTGGTTTTTGAGAAATAAAAGATTATAAATAATATAGATTCCAGCCTAAAATTTTTATATATCAATCATTTATTAGAGGGTGAAAAATATGAACAGACAATTAATTAGATGTTTAATTTACAACTAAGACTGTATGTCTACTAACATTCAGTATTGCAATATATAACGGCTATTGATGTATTTGTTTTTTAACTTGTTAATGCCAAAAAAAATCTACCATACTATTTTGTTTAGAACTTAAGCTCTATATAATTTTTACAATAGCAAATAATAACTTAAAGTTATTATTTATATGTAAGCGGTCAACCTAAGGTTCAGGAATTTGAAATGAATGTAAAGTTAAGCAACCAATTATCTCCCATTTTAAAATCCAAATACCAAAATTTTATTCAAGGGAATTAACTTTTACAAGAATAGCTAATTTAACCTAGTGTAACTAAGACAAGCTTGAAAAACACAATAAAACAATTTAAATATCATTACATAATAATTATAATAAATCTTCTGTATCAGCTATGTAACCTTGTAAAAACAATAAATTTCACTTATTGCCAACTTATCTATAGGTTTCGTTTGAAAGTTTAAAACCGGTAGCTTTATTATAACATACTTCTATTAAATTTTGATGACGTACTTTTAATAGTAATATGGTCACCATTTGTTAATAAAATTTTGGATCCCCTTAATAAAGGGGACAACAATCTACAATGGCCTAAATTAGGGTTCTCCAAACTTTTCAGCCCGAGGGCCGCATTAACTATCAAATATCAGTTCGGGGGCCAGAGTTTCTCTAAGGCATCTCCTCAGGGTCGAGCCCCCCCCCCCCCCCCGAAGAACGTCTACCGCGCCCCCCCCCCCCCCCAAAACGAAATATAATTTATATAGAAATATATACAAATTTCAAGTGTCCACCCCCTCCCTCCCACCTGAGGTTTATAGTTTTTTAAATAGCAGTGTATAATTTATTTTCTCCTTTTTAGTGCATTATTACATAAAAGCTTGTTATTAAAACGTTTTTTATGAAATTTTGTTTTTCAAGATAGCATTTGGATAAATATTGTTTCCCATTGGGGTTTTTAACATATTTGTGTAAGCGTTGTTTGTGATATAACCTACACACATTTCATTAACTGTTAAATTCATTTGTATTTATATTACTTATTGTAAATATACGAAACAAAGCATTAAAAGCTACTTATTATCATAAAAAACCACCTACTGTTACAAAGGTAAAACCTGTATACGATAACTTGTAAAATAATATTATTAATACCCCATGTCAAAGGTAAACGATAATTATACCGTAATAACTGATAATAATCAGAAATATGTTGTAATTTAACTGGTTGGAGGTTCTGTACCACTTCTCTACCGGGGATCAAATAAATGTATTATAAAATAAGTAGTCGAATGGGACACAACCCTCACATGATGGGACACAACCCTCACATGATGGGACATAACCCTCACATATAACCCTCACATATAACTCTCACATGATGGGACAAAACCACCACATGATGGGACATAACCCTCACATGATGGGACATAACCCTCACATGATGGGACAAAACCCTCCCATGATGTGACATAACCCTCACATATAACCCTCACATGATGGGACATAACCCTCACATGATGGGACATAACCCTCACATGATGGGACATAACCCTCACATGATGGGACATAACCCTCACATGATGGGACATAACCCTCACATGATGGGACATAACCCTCACATGATGTGACATAACCCTCACATGATGGGACATAACCCTCACATGATGGGACATAACCCTCACATGATGGGACATAACCCTCACATGATGGGACATAACTCTCACATGATGGGACATAACCCTCACATGATGGGACATAACTCTCACATGATGGGACATAACCCTCACATGATGGGACATAACTCTCACATGATGGGACATAACCCTCACATGATGGGACACAACCCTCACATGATGTGACATAACCCTCACATGATGGGACATAACTCTCACATGATGGGACATAACTCTCACATGATGGGACATAACCCTCACATATAACCCTCACATGATGTGACATAACCCTCACATGATGGGACATAACCCTCACATGATGGGACAAAACCCTCACATATAACCCTCACATGATGGGACATAACCCTCACATGATGGGACAAAACCCTCACATATAACCCTCACATGATGGGACATAACCCTCACATATAACCCTCACATATAACCCTCACATGATGGGACATAACCCTCACATGATGGGACAAAACCCTCACATATAACCCTCACATGATGGGACATAACCCTCACATATAACCCTCACATATAACCCTCACATGATGGGACATAACCCTCACATGATGGGACAAAACCCTCACATATAACCCTCACATGATGGGACATAACCCTCACATATAACCCTCACATATAACCCTCACATGATAGTACATAACCCTCACATGATGGGACATAACCCCCACATGATGGGACAAAACCCTCACATGATGGGACATAACCCTCACATGATGGGACAATCCTCATATGATGGCACATGATGGGACTTAACCGAAACAAACCATAACTTCTGTTGCATCCCATCCATTTGAACCACAAAATTGGGCGTGTACGTTTCAAACCAACAGATACATTGCCATCTGGAACAAATGGGGCACCATCATCAACAGATAAGTTACCATCATCAACAGATAAATTACCATCATCAACAGATAAGTTACCATCATCAACAGATAAGTTACCATCATCAACAGATAAGTTACCATCATCAACAGATATGTTACCATCATCAACAGATAAGTTACCGTCATCAACAGATAAGTTACCATCATCAAAAGTTGAGAACCCATCAGACCAGTGGCCTTCTCTACGCGGTACAGCTATCACCTTGGAAGAAATCGAAGAGAAATTTCAGAGGTAAGCTTTATAACCCGGGTTTCTTTCAGACATTTTTCTGTTGCGGTGGGGGGATGCTCTAGCAACTTTCGGGGACAAGTTATTTCTTTCTATGTTGTTTGGAGGGTTAGTTTTTTTTTTTTTGGGGGGGGGGGGGGGGGAGGGGGGAGGGGGTTCAGACTGTGGACAGGAGAGTATCTACCCCCCTACACTACAAAAATTATTTGAAAAAAATTAGCCCTACCCTATCCAAAAAAATAAAACAAACTAACAAAGATAACCCAATGTTATGAATTGAAATCCAACAACTATTTTTGTCCTAACGACCTAAAAGATCCCCCCTCCCCCACCCTCCCCCACTGTGACTTTCAGGTGCAAGTCTGTGTCCATCGAGCGTGACCCGAGGTGTCGAGACGCCCACGAGAACTCGCACGGGTACTGGAGGCCTGAAGGAGGCGGCAGGGTGGAAGTCATTCGTAGGATGAACTTGGCGTCTACGTAGGTCTTAACATTTTTGGCGTCTACGTCAGTCTTAACATTTTTGGCGTCTACGTCAGTCTTAACATAGCATTTTAGGCATGCACGTAGGTTTTAACATTTTGGGCGTCTACGTAGGTCTTAGCATTTTAGGCATCCACGTAGGTTTTAACATTTTGGGCGTCTACGTAGGTCTTAGCATTTTAGGCATCCACGTAGGTTTTAACATTTTGGGCGTCTACGTAGGTCTTAGCATTTTAGGCATGCACGTAGGTTTTAACATTTTGGGCGTCTACGTAGGTCTTAGCATTTTAGGCATCCACGTAGGTTTTAACATTTTGGGCGTCTACGTAGGTCTTAGCATTTTAGGCATGCACGTAGGTTTTAACATTTTGGGCGTCTACGTAGGTCTTAGCATTTTGGGCGTCTACGTAGGTCTTAGCATTTTGGGCATGCATGTAGGTCTTAGCATTTTGGATGTCTACGTAGGTCTTAGAATTTTGGGCGTCTATGTAGGTCTTAGCATTTTGGGCATGCATGCAGGTCTTAGCATTTTGGGCGGCTACGTAGGTCTTAGCATTTTGGGCGGCTACGTAGGTCTTAGCATTTAGGCATCGACGTAAGTCTTAACATAGCATTTTAGGCATCCATGAAGGCCTTAGCATTTTGGGCGTCTATGTAGGTCTTAACATTTTGGGCGTCTATGTAGGTCTAAATATTTTAGGCATCCACACAGCTCTAAGTAAGTCTTAACATAACATTTTAAACATCCACGTAGGTCTTAACATTTAGGCATCCACGTAGATCTTAAAATTTTAATGCCCGTAAAAAAATTTATTCAGGCTCTACTGCTATTTTACAACTGATAAAAATGTATTTCGTCTTCACAATATGCTTGGGTAAGGTTCGGGTATAACATGCAGAAACTAAGGGACGTTGGAATTTTCTGCATTCCCCCCCCCCCCCCCTCCCATCCCGAGCTTTTCTTATACCTATAACAAAAAAAAATATTCCCCGCGGTAAACAATTCAATGGGGATCCTGTATATTTCTTAATTGACCCCCTTTATTTTATCTAGAAGATCTAGTTTTCATCATACGCCCAGTCAGCTAAAACGGCTGTTATAATTTAGTAGGACAGCAATGTCAATAGCAGCTACTGTAAAGTGAGATCGGTATAGGGCTGGTAAGTAGGTTACCAACCAGTTCTACAACTCAATAAAACCTGCATGAGCCATAGAACTGGTTGGTGACCTACTTACCAGTCCTACTGCTAGACAGGAACCGAGGTCGCTAAACAAAACCAAAACTGCATCGATTGGCATTGCGAAAAGTACTTAAGTCACGAATTACCCATTTTAAAACGTTTTTCTTAACTCAGCTTCGCGTTTGTTTGTTTGTTTGGTTGTTTGGATGTTTGTTGTTAAAATTGACATCGAAAATTAGCCCACTTCTGATTGCTCTAGAGACCTGAAATTTGGCATGCATGCTACTTTCGCCTAACAATTTCAGATGCAATCATAAAAACTAGCAATTAGTGACCGTAATTAGCTTAATTTAATTACGCCCCAAGGACCATAAAATTGAGGACATGATTTCTAAAGATACCGACAAGACTGGAGGCCTATCGACACAGTTACTTCGGCCCCAATCGATGTGAGCGCGCTGGCCGTGATCGTATAGTGGTTAGTACTTCGCGTTGTGGCCGCGACAACCCAGGTTCAAATCCTGGTCGCTCAAGATTTTTAGTCCGTGTATTTATAAACACTTTTTTAAAAACCACGTTTTTCATGTGTAGCAACGGACTAAAAAGGAGAAAATAAAATACTTAAAAAAAACTTTTAAAAAAACCACGTTTTTTATGTGTAGCAACGGACTAAAAAGGAGAACGGACACGGTAACATATTGTTAACGGTGACACGGTTGGTACGCTGGGCATGCTAAAATACACATAAACACGTTTTTCCTTAACTCAGCTTCGCGTTTATTTGTTTGTTTATGGGAGATTTGATCACGTGATTCGTGAGTAGATCTCCACGCCAGCAACGTAAATTACACCCTTTCTCTGTTTAAAGCGTATCGGTCGCTCAAGATTTTTTTAGTCCGTGTATTTAAAAACACTTAGTCAAGTCATACTTAATCAAGTGATTAGATAAAGTAGAAAATAAACTATATAAAAAACTTTTTAAAAACCACGTTTTTCATGTGTAGCAACGGACTAAAAAGGAGAAAATAAAATACTTAAAAAAACTTTTTAAAAAACCACGTTTTTCTTGTGGACTAAAAAGTAGAAAATAACTATTTACATACATTTGATGACAAAAAACGTGGGTCGGGCAGATGGGTCGGGAAATTTGATGGTGAACGTACCCACGTTTTTTATCATCAAATGTATGTAAATAGTTATTTTCTACTTTTTAGTCCACAAGAAAAACGTGGTTTTTTAAAAAGTTTTTTAAAGTATTTTATTAGGATAATGGAGGTCGAAAATCCAAACTGACACTGAAACGAGGCAGTAAAGATAAAACCACCTCTGGTAATTAGGTTTTACACGCACAAAGATGTGCATATTTGTAGCTATAAAGCTATAAATCATTTTGAGATAATGACTACTTTTTTTACATAAGTACTTTTTGTTCAAAATTAATACTTGGGTGCTTTTGGCACATACATTTGTCATGCCATCGATCTGACCAATTAACTTTCAATAAATAACACTTTCTTAATCAATCAATATCATACACCAATACAAGCTGTATACACTAACAGCCCAAAAGGCCTCCACAGAACTCACCTGTGTTTTATAGCAGCGTCAAAAATCTATTCTTGTAAATTCAGACAAAATAGGGCTGGTAAGTAGGTCACCAACCTGTTCTACGGCTCAATAAAACCTGCATGAGCCATAGAAGTGGGGTTTGTGACCTACTTACCAGCCCTATTGAGGACAAAAAGCATCATCCAAGATTACATATTGCATTAGACAATGACATGAGTTAAGCGGAAATCACATACATTGAGGGGAGCAAAGCTATTTTACTACTAGGATAAACGAAGATCACTTCATTCTTTACTGAATGCTGCGATTGTGATCACTAGCTGAACACGACTCACATAGAGGTCTCGATATTGATCTTACAAGTTTTAGAGTTCGCCATTATGTAACTTTCTACCCTACAGATGCTGCGCCTTCAACCACAAGGAGCTGATGATGCCAGCCCCCCACCCCCAGCTCTACCCCTGGGAGAAAGACTTCCTGTCCCACCCACCTCTACGGGATATCAGAGACATCGCGTCAGCGGACAACTCCAAAGTGGTTTTAGTCAATGACTCCAGCACGTTCAGACTAGGGGACATCATCAACATTCAAGTGGTGCTGTTTAATGGGAGAGGGGAGAGAATTACAATAGGTAATGTCATATTTACTGAGCTGTTCAATGGGAGAGGGGAGAGAATTACAATAGGTAATGTTATATTTATTGAGTGGTTCAGTGGGAGAGGGGAGAGAATTACAATAGGTAATGTCATATTTACTGGGTTGTTTACTGGGAGAGGGGAGAGAATTACAATAGGTAATGTCCCATTTACTGAGTTGTTCAATGGGAGAGGGGAGAGAATTACAATAGGTAATGTCATATTTACTGGGTTGTTTACTGGGAGAGGGGAGAGAATTACAATAGGTAATGTCCCATTTACTGAGTTGTTCAATGGGAGAGGGGAGAGAATTACAATAGGTAATGTCATATTTACTGGGCTGTTCAATGGGAGAGGGGAGAGAATTACAATAGGTAATGTTATATTTATTGAGTGGTTCAGTGGGAGAGGGGAGAGAATTACAATAGGTAATGTCATATTTACTGGGTTGTTTACTGGGAGAGGGGAGAGAATTACAATAGGTAATGTCCCATTTACTGAGTTGTTCAATGGGAGAGGGGAGAGAATTACAATAGGTAATGTCATATTTACTGGGTTGTTCAATGGGAGAGGGGAGAGAATTACAATAGGTAATGGCATATTTACTGGGTTGTTTACTGGGAGAGGGGAGAGAATTACAATAGGTAATGGCATATTTACGATTACGACTACAACAACGTTTACTTTTACGATCACGATCATGATTACGATCTCGCTTATTATTTCTGAGAGTACCCTTAGACAACAGGCTAAGACTGAACACTTAAACAAGACTCTACGACAAGACAGTAAGACAAACATTAGACACACCTGTATGTGCAGGTGTGTAATGATCCAACCTTGACCTCCCCAGGTGGGACCAGCGTCAGGGTGTGGCTGGTCACTGCCTAGACACTCAGACAGTAAGACAAACATTAGACACACCTGTATGTGCAGGTGTGCAATGATCCAACCTTGACCTCCCCAGGTGGGACCAGCGTCAGGGTGTGGCTGGTCACTGACTCCCTTAAAGCCGCCATCGCTGCTGACGTCACGGATAATTTAGACGGGACGTATCTGGCGTCGTGTCCGTTACCATGGAGTGGGTCAGTCAAGGTCAAGGCTACGATAGCCCATCACAGAGAACTCTTCAGGACAAATTTTTATTTACAGGTAATTAAATTAATTACATTGTTACTTTCTGTTTGATTGCGAATTTCTTGGCCTGTCTATTCACAATACTAGTGTGCAGATAGTACCTACGGTAGCATAGACATTTCGAAAAGAAAATTATGATTTTATTGTTTAGACAATGACAGCATTGTGTCAGATTTTTGTATTTGGAATATAATTAAGTCCTATAGAAAGAAATAAATGTTACCATTGGGAACAGTTGGAGAAACTAGCACAAGAAAGATGGGTTACCACTGGGGACAGTTGGAGATACTAGCACATGAAAGATGGGTTACCACTGGGGACAGTTGGAGAAATTAGTCCGTGGTATACCTTTGCTGGAGAATTCTAGAAGGCAGCCATTCTTCTATGAAGGTGTCTTGAATAGCGTCACAGTTGGGGGAGGGTGGGGGTGGATTACAGCCTTGTCCTCGTAACTCATCTGGTCTTTATTATACATTGACCTGGACATTTCTATAATACAATGTCCTAACGCCTGTCTTTCTACTACGTTTTGTTTTTTCCTCTACTTTTGGAAACATTTTATGCAATTTTAGTAATTTCTGCCACTTTTAGACGTTTTCCCGACTTTCGGTATTATTTTCCTACTACTTTTTTTCAATTTTTGTTCGTTTACTCACTTTTGTCATGTCCCACACTTTAGGTCATTTCCCCCCCCCACCCATTTGGTCATTTTCCCCCACTTCTGGTAATTTCCCCTAACTTTTGGTCATTTCCCCCCACTTTGGTCATTTCCCCCCACTTTGGTAATTTTCCCCCCACTTTGGTCATTTCCCCCCCACTTTTGGTCATTTCCCCCCACTTTTGGTCATTTCCCCCCACTTTGGTAATTTTCCCCCCACTTTTGGTCATTTCCCCCCACTTTTGGTCATTTCCCCCCACTTTGGTCATTTTCCCCCCACTTTTGGTCATTTCCCCCCACTTTTGGTCATTTCCCCCCACTTTGGTAATTTTCCCCCCACTTTGGTCATTTCCCCCCACTTTTGGTTATTTCCCCCCACTTTGGTAATTTTCCCCCCACTTTGGTCATTTCCCCCCACTTTTGGTTATTTCCCCCCACTTTGGTAATTTTCCCCCCACTTTGGTATTTCCCCCCACTTTTGGTTATTTCCCCCCACTTTGGTAATTTTCCCCCCACTTTGGTAATTTTCCCCCCACTTTGGTAATTTTCCCCCACTTTTGGTCATTTTCCCCCCACTTTGGTAATTTTCCCCCACTTTTGGTCATTTCCCCCCACTTTTCTGACAGAGACTTTTCACCACAACCCACTGGCTTCTGGCGACCTTTAACGACGGTACAAGGTCAGAGGTCACGCCGTGCTCAGCCGTCCCTAAACTACCCGGATATAACGTCACTGACATCTGTAACCTTACAGAGGTCAACCAGTTCCCGTGGTATTGTGGGAAACCACGTGATCTAAAGGTACGTCATTTGGATCACTTGGAATAGGGTTTATTTTTTTTCCGCTTGAGTAATATGAAGGTGCAGTTTTTCGTAACTTTTTGAGTAAATATTTACAATCAGACAAAGTACAATTTACTAGAGCCTTCATGTGTTTGATGTAAAATCTGTTACAGTATAATAATATGGAGTCCAACAAATATAAATATCTACAAAATCGACACAGAAAAAAAATATTATTCATGAAATATAAGCTTTTTAAAGTACTTGTAATTTATATTTTAATCACTAAAGCAATGCTAAACGCAACAAAACTTTTCAAAGTGTTTCCTTCCTGTTCGCACTTGAAACTTTTGTGGAGCGGACTAAATTTTCCGGGGAGGGGGGGGGGGGGGGGACGAACATTGCGGGAGGGGGGGGGCGTTTGAGAAATGCCTGGAAGAAACTCTGAATACAAGAATACAAATACTTTAGCAACATTTCAAAATCTAATACTCAACACGATTAGGCTACTAAATAGACCCACAGGAGAAGCACTTGGTTTTTGATTTGACAGCAAAAAACATTCAAACATTAACAGGTACTTAAAACAACAACACAGACTGTTAATATGACTAGGTGTGGTCTATTACAAATTCAATGAAGAGTTTTGACCCGAGTTCCTCATCGGCACAAAGATTATATTTTCAATAGTGTCGTAGTGTTGTTGCTAGTTTATGTCTGCTTCGAGCAATTATAATTGTAATAGAAAAAAAAATTAAGAAAGAAAATTGAAGCCTAACGAAAAATGCTGTACGAAATTACGACACAGTATGCTAGGTAAAAACAACCATTCCTGTAGTTAGTTGTTTAATTAAGCTGTCACGAAGCTTTCAGTTCTTGTTTTAGTTTTAGCTAAACTCCCAAGGCACATAACTCTCATATTAACCTAGTTCGCCGTCTTGCTGATGTGTTTACTTCCCATCTCCACAGTGTACTGACTGGACGAGTGTGAGGAAAATAGACATCCCGTCATATTATCCCATGACTCAAGCAGAGGAAGAGTTAATTTTCCTTACAGAGAGGTGTGTACTGGGACACATCGGTGTTGCAGAAAAGCCAAAAATAAATAAATACATATATATATATGAATATTTATATATATATGTATATGTATATGTATATATATATATATATATATATATATATATATATATATATATATATATATATATATATATATATATATATATATATATATATATATATATATATATATATATATATATATATATATATATATATATATATATATGCTGACGCATCCTATTTCTGCAGTAAACGACCTTTTATGATCCCGTCTACTCTTACGTTCGAAGTTTCGGCCAGTAAGTAATTCGTGTTTTTAACAGATTATAATATTTTGATTACTTTTGAGACTAATGATTTTTATATATTTGTTTATTGAAATTTCATAATTTTCCGCTAAATTGAATCACCAACGAATAAATAAACGTAAAAAAACACAGTTTAAAAAAAAATCATCTATTGCTTGTTTCCGATGTTACCATTTTGGTTAGAGGCTAAGGTTAATTACAAGAGATAATACGATACAATAACTTGTGCACGATTAGGTGTGAGTTTTGAATCTTAATTCAGTGTTTTAATCAGTTTATGCCGTTTACAAAAAAAAAAAGATGAAATCATCTTTTATTTTTTCCGCTGGTAAAGTTTGTTCGTGTGTAGTGTGTGTGTATGTGTATGTGTGTGTGGGGGGGGGGGAAGTTAGTAGGTTTGTGATGTGGTGTATGGAGCGTACGAATTTACTTTAAAAAAAAAAAAAACAAAAAAAAAAACTTAGGCTTTCTATGCTTATAACTAAATCTTGGGATATACCACATTCGCACCTAGAGGGTTATGTAAAGACGCATGTTTTTGTTTACAATTTAACGAAATCAAATGTTCGTATTTCTATTCCTCTGACAAGCAGGAACCAACGCTACAGCCACGCCATCACCCCTAGACCCATGCAACAAGAGAAACTTGTCCACAACTTTCGATGACGTCAATAGCTCAGGCTATTTTTACAACGGCTCGTGGCGGTCTTTACGCTGTCAACTTCCGGTTGTCGACAGGGAATTTTTAATAAAATGTTTGAATGGAACCCAGGTGACGTCAATAGTATTCACCTTTGTTAAAATTCTTTTGTGTCTAGGACTTTATCTCCCGTTAATTACCTCCCTTGACATTTCATTTATTGCTGTTTTTAGAAATATTCAACTGCAATTTTGAGGGGGGAGGGGAGGGGGTTAGGTGTGACATCATTTTAGGGGGGGGGGGGTCTTGTTTTTTGCGACGATGGGGGGAAGGGGAAAAAATCGTCCAAAAAAGCGTGACGTCATTAATGGATGACCCCTTTATCAATATTTACATCCCTTGGCTAGGAAGATGTCCGCTTTATATTTCGCGCCCCCAAAACCAGAACGTTCTGACTTAATTTTTTCATTTTATTTCTATATTTTAGACATCGGTGTGTTCTACATTCATTAAGGCATCATTTTAAAAATCATTCTCTGTCATACCTCTCACCAATGTTAAACATTTTTTTACTAAGTGCTAAAATAGAAACGTTAAAGAAAAACGAAGCTTTAAAGTTTGTTTTTTTTTAAACTGGAATAAGAACGGTTTATTTCTAAGGAAAGCGATTTACGGAAAAGGCTTTTTTATTTTTTATTTTAACTAATGGTATTCGGGCAGATGTGAGACTTTTATTTATAACTAGTCAGAATTGATAACATAACGTTTAGTTCAATTCGTTCTCTTTCATACAATATACATCAGTTGAAACTGACAGTGAAAATCTGAAAACGTTTAAATGGGTACCGTGCCCCTCAAAACTGTAATACTCTGTTGTTTTTTTGCCTTGTATAATAGTGAATGTGTTAATTATATTATTCGAGGGAACGAACTATGTGAGGAATGTATTCTTTTCTCGCCTTATTAGAGTAGTTGTCCGCCTTTTTCTTAAGCCATGCGCAGAACTCTGTATGTGTATGTCCGCAGATGTTAATTCTGGGGGACTCTAACTCCAGGCTTCAGATGGACTTTTTTAGAGAAATGACCAAATGTCAAGACAAGATACCCAGGACAAAGGTAACGTTGGGGGGGGGGGGGGGGGTAGAAGATACCCAGGATAAAGGTAACGTTGGGGGGGGGGGGGGTAGAAGATACCCAGGACAAAGGTAACGTTAAGGGGGGGGGGGGAAGGATAGAAGATACCCAGGACAAAGGTAACGTTAAGGGGGGGGGGGGGTAGAAGATACCCAGGACAAAGGTAACGTTAGGGTGGGGTACAAGACACCCAGGAGAAAGGTAACTGTAAGGGAGGGGGTACAAGATACCCAGGACAAAGGTAACGTTAAGGGGGGGGGGAAGGATAGAAGATACCCAGGACAAAGGTAACGTTAAGGGGGGGGGGTAGAAGATACCCAGGACAAAGGTAACGTTAGGGTGGGGTACAAGACACCCAGGAGAAAGGTAACTGTAAGGGAGGGGGTACAAGATACCCAGGACAAAGGTAACGTTAAGGGGGGGGGTACAAGATAACCAGGAGAAAGGTAACTGTTAGGGGGGGGGGGAAGATACCCAGGACAAAGGTAACGTTAAGAGGGGGGGGGTAGAAGATACCCAGGACAAAGGTAACGTTAAGGGGGGGGGGGGGGGGTAGAAGATACCCAGGACAAAGGTAACGTTAGGGGGGGGGGTAGAAGATACCCAGGACAAAGGTAACGTTAGGGGGGGGGGGTAGAATATACCCAGGACAAAGGTAACGTTAGGGGGGGGGGGTAGAAGATACCCAGGACAAAGGTAACGTTAAGAGGGGGGGGGGGGGGGTTAGAAGATACCTTGGACAAAGTTAACGTTAGGGGGGGGGGGTAGAAGATACCCAGGACAAAGGTAACGTTAGGGGGGGGGTAGAAGATACCCAGGACAAAGGTAACGTTAGGGGGGGGGGGGCGGTGTAAAATGGTGAGATTAACACGTTAGGCTTTTACGGGGGGGGGGGGGGGAGGGCGTTGTTTGTTGTCTCAGTTGTGGATGGTAGCTACTACACCAGACTTGTGTTAAGTGTGGTTCCATCAGATCAGGTTGGGCTTGCCAACATCAAATTCTGCGGGTGTGGCGCTGCCCTAGTATGGTGGGTGTGTCGCTCCCCTAGTATGGTGGGTGTGGCGCTGCCCTAGTATGGTGGGTGTGGCGCTGCCCTAGTATGGTGGGTGTGGCGCTGCCCTAGTATGGTGGGTGTGGCGCTGCCCTAGTATGGTGGGTGTGGCGCTGCCCTAGTATGGTGGGTGTGGCGCTGCCCTAGTATGGTGGGTGTGGCGCTGCCCTAGTATGGTGGGTGTGGCGCTGCCCTAGTATGGTGGGTGTGGCGCTGCCCTAGTATGGTGGGTGTGGCGCTGCCCTAGCATGGTGGGTGTGGCGCTGCCCTAGTATGGTGGGTGTGGCGCTGCCCTAGTATGGTGGGTGTGGCGCTGCCCTAGTATGGTGGGTGTGGCGCTGCCCTAGTATGGTGGGTGTGGCGCTGCCCTAGTATGGTGGGTGTGGCGCTGCCCTAGTATGGTGGGTGTGGCGCTGCCCTAGTATGGTGGGTGTGGCTACAACAGTGTGATGGGATTGATCCAAGACATATTGACGCCATTGTATGTGCTGCTTGTATTGGGTTTTAATGTATACATGTATTAAATTATTTAGTTCGCGATTTTTTAGCGATTACCATATAAACTGATAATATTTCTCACATTGTTATAAGTTGATGTTTTCTTATAATTTTATAAAACTGACATTATACTTATACTGTTATGAACGAACATTCTACTTGTCTTGTAATAAACTGACATTGTTTCTGATGCTGCTATAAATCGATCATTATATTTCCATGTTTTCCTATATCCATCAGGTCGTGTGGCACGCCCCTTTACAGTGTGACATTGACAATCTGGGTGTGTCCATTAAATATTTCCCACCAAAACATCCGTTTTACGGCTCTATGGTAGGTCAACACCACTTTCACTAGACTGTCTTTATTTTTAACGATTACATTTTTTTAAGTAAAAAGGGATTTATTTCCTCTTCCTCTTGTTTTAATTTTTTAATTCAAAACTACAGTTAATTCCCCTACTGGCTTTATTAGTCTCCCCTTTTGACAAAGCAAGTTGGTCTTTGAGCGAATAATAGGGCTAGAGAAGTGAAGAGAAGTAAGACATATTAATCACATTTGATGTAATGTTTAAGTAAGTAACACTTTAGTTAATTATTTTGGTTAGTGAACCCCGAAAAATACCATTTGAAAATAAACGTTATTGAAAAGAAATTTTGGTCTGATACTTTTTTTAAATATAATAACAATACCTATTTGAATCTAACGGTTCATTAAGCAGATGAAGTAGATTTCTTCTGTTTCTTAATCACGTATATACCACTATTCCCCGTTGTTTTTACTTTGCCTGACGAAAGTCAGTTTTGCATTAGAGCTGAGTGGACTCAGGGACGTCCTACGGATTTGAGCCCGGGATCTGAACTCAAGACGGGCTAGTAGTCTAGCGCTTCAACCACCCGGCCACGTCTTCCTATTTTTTTTAAAGTAAAAGAACTCTGCATGTAATATTTAAAGTAGATCTTTACAACCAACATCTAAAAATAACTTGATTGTTTACACTTTAACAGGGCGAGGACATACCCAATAGTGTACTCTACTCTACCATACAAATCATGGACGGCATCCCAGCCTCAGGTAAATACCTGGTACACCTGCACCAGTTCCTGCACCTGATGCCGTTTCACCTGTCTGTAGCCGAACATCACCTCCGTCTAGTACGTGCGGCTATACAGAGACTGGTGTCACGGAACCCTAGCGTCTTGGTAGTCTAACAGACTGTCCACAGCGCGTACGATAGATCCAAGAGAAACAAACACAAGATGAACGTTTTCTTGCTGGAGCTACAGAGGCGGATGTTGAGGGGGTTAGGGGACAGGGTGATGCTGGCAGTGACCTGGCCGATGACCATAGCTTCAGAGAACACGGACGGTCATCCGGCCAATAGTGACCAGTTCCTCAAGTTGTACATGGGTCATCTTTGTGGAAGGTTCTAGAAGTATTTCTTTATACATATACTTGTAGATGTTAGGTCCTTTGCTACTTCTTATGCAAAGAGATTCTTTCAGGCATCTATTCTGAGGTGGGAGAGGGGGGGTTCGGAGGAACTGCCGACCATTTACCCTCTCCTACCTCTTGCACGGATGAAATTAAAAAAGTACTCCCTTCATAAATGTTTCAAGTGCTCTCCCCCCCCCCCCCCTACCTCGAAGAAAAAAGTCTGAAAAAAAAACGCTTGTTATTACTCAGGAAAAGAGTTATGAGGTAGAGCGTTAGAGCCGTTGAAATATCAACGTGAATGTGTACCTGGCTGAATGGTGAGAGATGTGGTCCTGTGTTCGAATCCTAGTCGACCTACGACTCTCGATGTTGTACAGATTCTCCACACTGTGTCCTTTATAGAACAGATAAACTCTACACCAACTGCATATTAATCGTTGACGGGTATCAAAACATTATTTAATTATAATGTAGGTTTCTTTCCTTCCATTGTTACATGAAGATACTTTTATTCTCATTTGAAGATTTTTCTTCAAACAAAATGAGTTTTATGCTCTGAGATAGAATGTAAAACAATTTGAAATTTTACTCAGATACGAAACAAAATCAATTAAAACGTAATTTTAACAGTGTGGGCATGTAATTTACGATTTGGGAGACTTTCTAAAAATTTGTTTATTAATTAATGTGTCACTAATCTTATGTTAGTTGATGAAGAATTCTATTTAAGTATGCTTGTCAATAAACGAATACGAATGTTGAAGGTTAAAATGTGTATGAAAATATACATATTTAGCCACGTTTCCTGTTTTTAAATGTTTACATTAAAAAGTGCGAGTTTTTACATGTTTACATTAGCACTTGTTTTAAACGTGAGCTTTACACTGTACTTCTTATTAAAGTTTCTGTCGTTAATTGGTGCTGATATTATGTGTGTAAATTATTTTATGGTTTATATTAATTGTACACATGTTTTAAAATTGTACAGTAATGTATGGTTGTTTTTTCAATTAAATATGTGCTTGGTTGAATTCAACATTTTTATTTATGTGAGTCCGGTTAAATTAACTATTTTAATTTATGTATGAATTGTTAAACAATTTTATTTAATTATGATTGGTTAAATTAACCATTGTATTAAATGTATGTCTGGTTAAATTATTTTATTTAATATATGATTGGTTAAATTAACCATTTTATTTAATGCGTCTCTCGTATTGTATGGAATGTATTCTCTTTCAAAGCAAATTTACGATCGGTGGTTTTAGAATGTTTATGGTATTTTAGTTTGTGTTACACTTTTCAATGATGGTGTTAAAAATGATGGCAGGCCTATTTGAACTGTTGTTTTAACAGTGATGGTATTTATATTGTTGTATTATAAAGTGATGGTATTTTTAATGAGGGTATTTAAAAGGCTGTATTATAAGTGTTTCTTTTTTTAACGATGGTATTTAAAGTGTTGTGTTATAAGCGATACTATTTTTAATGATGGTATTTAAAGTTCTGTATTATAAGTGATACTTTTTAAATGATGGTATTTAAAGTGTTTTAGTATAAGTGATAATGTTTTTAATGATGATGGCAATGAAAATGACGAATAAGAGATATGTTATTTAAAGCTAACCTAATAAAACTTAAGGCATTTATAGAGAAAAACTATTCTATTTAATTTTAATGTGGTGTATTAAAAGGAATGTATTTTAAGTGTTGATATTTAAAATGATGGTAATGGTTTTGTTTCTTGATTAACCATAACCATGTATTGATTAGCTGGTATCGCCCCTAACGATACTTTAGCCATAGCGACATTTAAGGTTAGTGTTTGGGTTAGTATCGATTTATCATTTTAGAGTCAGTCAATTAAAAAACTACAGCTCCGTGTTCTAATAAAACATTTACCTATCTGAATTCATCGTCGATAAAAATATTAAATAGATCACTACAAACACACTTACTTGTATCGGTAAAGAAAATTAATATTTATTACTATTATTATTGTTATTATTTTAGTGCTTTGTGGATATTGTTATTATAACGGTTATAACGTTTTTTACGTTGTTGCTCAAAATAGGCGTGAGTACCTATACAAAATAATTGGGTACTGTTACTCATCAGCCTAATGAATCATTTTGTCAGGTATGTTTTGTTTTATTACATTTTATGTAAATGAATTTTAACATGGTTGGATTCCTCGACTTATTGAAAATAAAACACTTGCTTTATTTATAGATTTAAATAAACTTTTTGTGTTCAATTTTTGAAAGCAAAGATTCAGTGAAAAAGGAATGATTGTGTATTTGGTTGAACTAAGGGAAGTTTTACAGTAAGGGAAGTGAGATTATGGGTTGAGTTGCAACGGAGAATGATGGGTGTAAGTAGAGGTAGTGGTGGGAATGTAAGGAGTAAAGTATTGTAGATGAAGTAGAGTTTCTTGACCTCGGCGGTTGAAGGGATAGTGTGGTCAGCTAAATCCCAGCCGTCTTTACTTTCCATTACGACAGTCATGTATGTACTCAACAGGGCTGGGTAAACTTGTTTCGTGAAAACGATTTATGGGCCAGGACAAATAAAATATGTTTTAAACTAACTATATCGGACGGTCAGCCAGAGGCGTAGCGAGGGGGGGGGGGGGGGGTAGGACGACAGATGTCCCCGGGCGCCGACCTTAGGGGGGGGCGCCAAATTGAAAGTTTGAGGGGGGTGCAAATGAAAAGTTCGAAGGGGGGTTCAATTCGAAAGTTTGAGGGGGGGGGGACGGGGGGTGCAAATGAAAATTTCGAGGGGGGTGCAAATTGAAAGTTTGTCCCCGGGCGCCGGGAAGGGTCGCTACGCCTCTGCTGTCAGCAAATCACGGGAAAATATACCGTAACTAAACTTTAATTAAACAATAACAAAACAAAACATGTGGAGTTTCATGCTATATCAGTTCACTTCAGTCTATTCATTGTTTTTTCTTCTGCTATTGGAAATAGAAAAAATATATTTCGAAAAAATAAAACAACGGAAATAACTAACGTAAGTTGTTTTACATATTCATAAATTGAAACCGAAATGTAAGAATATATTGTGTCGACACGCTCGATTAACTCCCTAACCGAGTCCCAACAATTTCTCAGCGGGCGAGATTCATTTGACGACTTGACAATTTAATCAGTCTAGTCCCAGGCTAAACATTCGTCTCCCTTGGATTAAGATGGATTATTGATCTAGTAACTAGAAGGTTAGATTTGTCCTTTAGTTTAGGACTGTTGATATATCTTGTGTCTAGAAGGTTAGATTTGTCCTTTAGTGTAGAACTGTTGATATAGTGTCTAGAAGGTTAGATTTGTCCTTTAGGACTGTTGATATATCTTGTAACTAGAAGGTTAGATTTGTCCTTTAGTTTAGGACTGTTGATATATCTTGTGTCTAGAAGGTTAGATTTGTC
Source organism: Physella acuta (assembly GCF_028476545.2). Lineage (NCBI taxonomy): Eukaryota > Metazoa > Mollusca > Gastropoda > Physidae > Physella > Physella acuta. The sequence goes on along the minus strand of NW_026733946.1, from coordinate 3,203 downwards.
CTTTAGTGTAGAACTGTTGATATAGTGTCTGGAAGGTTAGATTTGTCATTTAGTTTAGGACTGTTGATATATCTTGTGTCTAGAAGGTTAGATTTGTCCTTTAGTTTAGGACTGTTGATATATCTTGTGTCTAGAAGGTTAGATTTGTCCTTTAGTTTAGGACTGTTGATATATCTTGTGTCTAGAAGGTTAGATTTGTCCTTTAGTTTAGGACTGTTGATATAGTGTCTAGAAGGTTAGATTTGTCCTTTAGTTTAGGACTGTTGATATATCTTGTGACTAGAAGGTTAGATTTGTCCTTTAGTTTAGGACTGTTCATATATCTTGTGTCTAGAAAGTTAGATTTGTCCTTTAGTTTAGGACTGTTGATATAGTGTCTAGAAGGTTAGATTTGTCCTTTAGTTTAGGACTGTTGATATATCTTGTGACTAAAAGGTTAGATTTGTCCTTAAGTTTAGGACTGTTGATGTAGTGTCTAGAAGGTTAGATTTGTCCTTTAGTTTAGGACTGTTGATATATCTTGTGACTAGAAGGTTAGATTTGTCCATTAGTTTAGGACTGTTGATATATCTTGTGACTAGAAGGTTAGATTTGTCCTTTAGTTTAGGACTGTTGATATATCTTGTGACTAGAAGGTTAGATTTGTCCTTTAGTTTAGGACTGTTGATGTAGTGTCTAGAAGGTTAGATTTGTCCTTTAGTTTAGGACTGTTGATATAGTGTCTAGAAGGTTAGATTTGTCCTTTAGTTTAGGACTGTTGATATAGTGTCTAGAAGGTTAGATTTGTCCTTTAGTTTAGGACTGTTGATATATCTTGTGACTAGAAGGTTAGATTTGTCCTTTAGTTTAGGACTGTTGATATATCTTGTGACTAGAAGGTTAGATTTGTCCTTTAGTTTAGGACTGTTGATATATCTTGTGACTAGAAGGTTAGATTTGTCCTTTAGTTTAGGACTGTTGATATATCTTGTGACTAGAAGGTTAGATTTGTCCTTTAGTTTAGGACTGTTGATGTAGTGTCTAGAAGGTTAGATTTGTCCTTTAGTTTAGGACTGTTGATATATCTTGTGACTAGAAGGTTAGATTTGTCCTTTAGTTTAGGACTGTTGAAATATCTTGTGTCTAGAAGGTTAGATTTGTCCTTTAGTTTAGGACTGTTGATATAGTGTCTAGAAGGTTAGATTTGTCCTTTAGTTTAGGACTGTTGAAATATCTTGTGTCTAGAAGGTTAGATTTGTCCTTTAGTTTAGGATTGTTGATGTAGTGTCTAGAAGGTTAGATTTGTCCTTTAGTTTAGGACTTTTGATATATCTTGTGACTAGAAGGTTAGATTTGTCCTTTAGTTTAGGACTGTTGATGTAGTGTCTAGAAGGTTAGATTTGTCCTTTAGTTTAGGACTGTTGATATATCTTGTGACTAGAAGGTTAGATTTGTCCTTTAGTTTAGGACTGTTGAAATATCTTGTGTCTAGAAGTTTAGATTTGTCTTTTAGTTTAGGACTGTTGATATATCTTGTGACTAGAAAGTTAGATTTGTCCTTTAGTTTAGGACTGTTGATATATCTTGTGACTAGAAGGTTAGATTTGTCCTTTAGTTTAGGACTGTTGATATATCTTGTGACTAGAAGGTTAGATTTGTCCTTTAGTTTAGGACTGTTGATGTAGTGTCTAGAAGGTTAGATTTGTCCTTTAGTTTAGGACTGTTGATATATCTTGTGACTAGAAGGTTAGATTTGTCCTTTAGTTAGGACTTTTGATGTAGTGTCTAGAAGGTTAGATTTGTCCTTTAGTTTAGGACTGTTGATATATCTTGTGACTAGAAGGTTAGATTTGTCCTTTAGTTTAGGACTGTTGAAATATCTTGTGTCTAGAAGGTTAGATTTGTCCTTTAGTTTAGGACTGTTGATATAGTGTCTAGAAGGTTAGATTTGTCCTTTAGTTTAGGACTGTTGAAATATCTTGTGTCTAGAAGGTTAGATTTGTCCCTTTAGTTTAGGATTGTTGATGTAGTGTCTAGAAGGTTAGATTTGTCCTTTAGTTTAGGACTGTTGATATAGTGTCTAGAAGGTTAGATTTGTCCTTTAGTTTAGGACTGTTGATATAGTGACTTGAAGGTTAGATTTGTCCTTTAGGACTGTTGATATAGTGTATAGAAGGTTAGATTTGTCCTTTAGTTTAGGACTGTTGATATATCTTAAGACTAGAAGGTTAGATTTGTCCTTTAGTTTAGGACTGTTGATATATCTTGTGACTAGAAGGTTAGATTTGTCCTTTAGTTTAGGACTGTTGATGTAGTGTCTAGAAGGTTAGATTTGTCCTTTAGTTTAGGACTGTTGATGTAGTGTCTAGAAGGTTAGATTCGTGCTTAGTGCAAAGGTATGATGTGTTATTTATTATTTTTTAAATCTATTTAAAATATGTTAACCAAAGTAAAAGCGTTAAGTAAACTCACACTCTCACGTGCGCTCACACACAAGTAAACACACACACTCGCGCCCACTCACACATAAGTAAACACACACTCGCGTGTAGAGTTCACCTGTTTCTTCAATGTCAATAAATGAAGCGATTTTATGGTCGCTTGTAAGTCCAACTGCTTTGAGAACTCTTCGGATTCATGGAAGGGCTAAAATAGTCCAGTTTTGTGTCCATGCCTGGTAGTACATGGAGCAGGTGATGTAGAGTTTACCTGTTTCTATTACTCGTGAACTCGGATAGTGTGGTCAGCGCTAAGCCCAGCCACCTTTACGTTCCCTAACGTGATTCAGGTATGCATAATTTCGAGTGAACTAAGTGATGGTCTTACTGATCCGGGGATTCGAACTCGAGACTGTCGAGTTAGCAGCCGTATTCTCTACCACCCGACACGCACCCTCGCTCCAAAAAAAAAAAAAAAAATCTGTACCCTGAGATTTGGGTCAGCCATCAAATGATCCACCTAGAGGACAAGACAGAACGCGTGATGGTTTTAATTTGTAACGGCCTCAACGGGTCTAACAGTCGATGACGTGTTAAGTTGTTAGCACCGGGACGTGAGGGCACCGTGCTTCATCGATAGCGCCATGGGGTCTTTTGTGTGGGATCCTTTTGTCGCGGGCTGGGTGTACACGGTCTTTGTATCACGGAACATTACACTGTGCATAATTTAGACGTTGTAGTTGTTTATTGTACGTCATCTGAATTAATGTCTCTAGTCGGTTTGTT
>NW_026733945.1:20000-21328 GCF_028476545.2 Physella acuta | reverse complement strand
GGGGGGGCGCCCCAGGTGGGGTGCCAACTTTGGCGCCCCCGACTAAGGGGCCGCCCCCACTGCGGTTACACGCTTTACGACCACCCACCCGCGTTCCCCACCCCAGGGGGCATGCGAATCACCCGCCAGGGGCGTTCTGGGACCGAGGGCGCCGCTCCGGCACAAGGGGGAGCCAAAACGCCCCGAGTTCCCCCGCGGCCACCTCGACACCTGGGCGGGCGGCGAGGGGTGTCCTGCGATCGGGGTGGGGAGCTCTACCAGAATCACCCGCCAAACTTCACCGGGGGCGTCTCCCGGCGCCCCTGCGCTCGGGTGACGAACAGCGCCCCGGGCTATCCCGGGCGCCCTATGGCGTCCACCTTCGATCGGAAGGGTGATCTCGACTCGGGCTGAGGCGGGCCACAACAATCCGCGGTCACATCGGAGCCGTCCAGGCTAACGAGGCCCCGGCTCACGGGTAACCCATGGGGCTGGACCGGGAGTCCGCCGTTAAAGAAGAAAGAAATGTAGTGCAAACCAGAACCAGTTTTTTTTATTTATTTTATAACTCGACTAATAATCGTCACAAAATTATAAACTTGGTACCTACGGATAGCCCTGGGCCCAACCTAATACAGGATGTCCATAACTATGCGCTAATTAAATAATTAATGGGTATTAAGGTCGGTCTTAGTAAATTGCTATATAAAGTCTAAGACCAGAACCAGTATTTTAAATTTATTTTATAACTCGGCTCCTAATTGTCACAAAATTTAAAAATTGGTACCTATGGATAGCCCTCGGCCCTACCTAATACACCGTGTCCATAACAATGTGGTAATTAAATATTTACTGGGCGTTAGGGTCGGTCTTAGTAAATTGCTATATAAAGTCTATATAAAATTTTACGAATTTAAAAAAAAAAATTCCTACCGTCAAAAATAGCGACGCCTAGACCACCACACCTGTTCTGACGTTAAATCCTACTTGCACACACGTGTGGGAATAGATTAGATATCATCTAGAGATAGAATTCCTAATTATTTAATTAAAATAGAGACTCTAGATTTAATAGTTGTGTCATAGTTACATTAAGTCGAATTAGCGAAGCGGAGGCGGGAACTAGATTCTAGATCTAACACTTCGATTGCGATGAAAAAAAAATAGCTTTATTTTAAGGCCGACAAGGCAAATACGGTTTAATTAATATTAAAGAAATAAGTCCGAACACCTACCTTAAGCGAATCATCTACACAACACATGACTAGAAATAATACACGTCCACACGAAGAGCGATTGAAACGGTGACTGCAACGGTGAAAACTTGTACGACGGAAACATGGCGCCTA
>NW_026733945.1:7500-10000 GCF_028476545.2 Physella acuta | reverse complement strand
CGCGGTCACATCGGAGCCGTCCAGGCTAACGAGGCCCCGGCTCACGGGTAACCCATGGGGCTGGACCGGGAGTCCGCCGTTAAAGAAGAAAGAAATGTAGTGCAAACCAGAACCAGTTTTTTTTATTTATTTTATAACTCGACTAATAATCGTCACAAAATTATAAACTTGGTACCTACGGATAGCCCTGGGCCCAACCTAATACAGGATGTCCATAACTATGCGCTAATTAAATAATTAATGGGTATTAAGGTCGGTCTTAGTAAATTGCTATATAAAGTCTAAGACCAGAACCAGTATTTTAAATTTATTTTATAACTCGGCTCCTAATTGTCACAAAATTTAAAAATTGGTACCTATGGATAGCCCTCGGCCCTACCTAATACACCGTGTCCATAACAATGTGGTAATTAAATATTTACTGGGCGTTAGGGTCGGTCTTAGTAAATTGCTATATAAAGTCTATATAAAATTTTACGAATTTAAAAAAAAAATTCCTACCGTCAAAAATAGCGACGCCTAGACCACCACACCTGTTCTGACGTTAAATCCTACTTGCACACACGTGTGGGAATAGATTAGATATCATCTAGAGATAGAATTCCTAATTATTTAATTAAAATAGAGACTCTAGATTTAATAGTTGTGTCATAGTTACATTAAGTCGAATTAGCGAAGCGGAGGCGGGAACTAGATTCTAGATCTAACACTTCGATTGCGATGAAAAAAAAATAGCTTTATTTTAAGGCCGACAAGGCAAATACGGTTTAATTAATATTAAAGAAATAAGTCCGAACACCTACCTTAAGCGAATCATCTACACAACACATGACTAGAAATAATACACGTCCACACGAAGAGCGATTGAAACGGTGACTGCAACGGTGAAAACTTGTACGACGGAAACATGGCGCCTAGGTTATGCCTACTTCCGGTCTGATGAAAATTTTTAATTCATTTTAAATTTTGCGCTCTATTTCGTCCGCGCTTGTCCACTTAAACTCTACAGAAAAGATAGTCTATATAAAAATAATTCCTAGAAGACAATTTTATGAGAGATCACCCACATTTATTTACCCTGCCTGTCTACCTTAGGGTTAGAGTTTGAATTTTTCTAGATTCAAGCCAAATATGCCGTGTCGATTAAACGACGACGTACATAACAGAGCGAAGACAATGAATGGTTCCTTAATTAACTATAATTACGGTCCTAATACAACTACAATTCACCATAGTACTAATATGTATGTGTATTGTTGTTTTGGGAGTTCTGTCATTACATTTTAAATTATAAAAAAAACGGGTTTACGATACACTTCATTACGCCGCCGATCGTGGTTTTAGATTTAAATTTGGTCGGATTCGGTTTATTATTAATTTATATAATACTTTATACATACTTTAATTCATTAAATACATTTATCTATGTATTTATTTCATTAGTTAAGTATTTGTTTAACTAAAAATTATCAATTTAAGGCATAACAATTACAGAAAACGATTGTATTTGAGATAAGTCTTATCGAACCATTTAGTAGCTGGGTCGGTTTATTATTAATTTATCTAATACTTTATACATACTTTCACTCATTAATTACATGTATATATGCATTCATTAAATCATTTAAGTATTTATTTCATCAAAAAGTATCGATTGAAGGCATAACACTGATAGAAAACGATTGTATTTGAGATATAGTCTTATCGAACCATTTAGTAGCTGGTTCGCGGGTCGGTTTTATTCCTTAACTCTAGATTTAAGTCTATCGTGTTTAATTTCAATTTAATTTATCACAACTTTTAGATTTTGTACTAGATTAAGCTACATTGAAGCTTATTTTTCACTATTTAATCAATAGAGGATATTATATAATATTTTTAAGTCTAATATTACGCAGCCGTTTGTTAAATCTAGTTTTACAACGACGACTCGCGCGATTTCGGTTTGGTTTTAAAACTTAAGTTCATTGATTCTTAAAATATATATTCCAGTTAGAATAGAACTGAATACGTACCACATGATGTATACACACGTTTGGGTTATTTATTTATTTTAAATTTAGTTTATTATGACCGATCGTAATTAACTTTGGCGATACCGGGCTGATATGTCTTATCGACCGGAAAACTACTGTCCCTTCGGTCGACTAGTTGGTCTTAGACGGCATTACCGAGGTTTGAAAACTCTTACACCGTGTTTTTATTTTCACATAGATCCTATATTTTGATACCAGTCATTCGTTTAAGTTTAAATTAGAAAACGTGAAATGTAGTTTATTGGAAACACTAATGTTTTTAATTTTGTACAAAATAAATTTTTATTCGTTTCAGGTAAACGGCGGGATGAGAAAAATCTGCTTTCTACAACACATACATTGGTTAAGAATATAAAGTGAAATATAGTTGTACAAACACCGTCTCTACTTAGCAGCTTAGCCTCTACGGCAATGCCGCGTCTTTACACTGGGCGAGCTTGAGACTGGAAAACTCTCGATCACTC
>NW_026733944.1:12500-46913 GCF_028476545.2 Physella acuta | reverse complement strand
TAGACTTATTTTTGTCGTCGTCATGGTAACGCCCCTCTGCCGTTGATTAACCCCGACTGAAATGGGAACATGCTGAAAAAGAACGCAAGACCGCCATTACATGATTTTAGATTTTTTTTATTACTGTAAGCATCGGTAAACACCTGTCGACTTTTTTTTTATCACTGTAAGCATTTGTAAACATCATTCGATGTCCTTCTTCATTTGGGTTCGAACTCTGGTCTCGTGCTGTTATAAATAATTAAGAAATAAATGCCACCAATGACTGAACAGCTATTCTCTTGATTGTAATAAGTAGGAGTTAGCTCCCCTAAACTGTTTCGTATAATATTCGCGTAGAGCTGTAAGACTTGGGGCGGCACTTTCAGAGATATCGGGCTATAGAAATAGGTAGGGTAAAAAAACTGATCGCTTATATATATATATATACATATACATACATATATATATATATATATATATATATATATATATATATATATATATATATCTATATATATATATATATATATATAATATATATGTGTGTGTGTGTGTGTGTGTGTGTGTGTGTGTGTGTGTGTGTGTGTGTGTGTGTGTGTGTGTGTGTGTGTGTGTGTGTGTGTGTGTGTGTGTGTGTATATAATATATAAGATTGAGAAATCACAAGGAGACGAAAGATTCTTAGAATAAGCTGCTTTTTTAGAGAATTGATATGAGATTATTACATCAAAATTTTCGCGAAACCGCAAAAAGGAGGGAAAATATGATTTCCGGTGACGGAAATCGCTCAAACGTTGATAGAAGCTTACATATATGATCGAATATTTATAAATGAAATTTGGTCCATTTAACTAGAGCGGTACTTAAGATTACTGCATTAACACTCAGACGCACATAGACATAACCTGGAATAAAATTGTTTTTTTTTTTCCGACTAAGGATAGTGTAAAACTCGAAATTTGTGAAAATACCGATTTCGAATTTTGCACAATTACAGCACTTCCCTCTGTACTCAGTTTACGGGAAAGTAAAAAAAAATTCTAATTGAACGCGCGCGCACACACACACACACACACAAACACACACACACACAACAAACGTTCAGTTACACCCAAAGTATCTTCACACGTAGGCAATAAAAGAGCACTTTTTCGCTGAAATCGTAATTATCCAAACCTATGCTTGCAATATTGAAGTAGAATTCATGTATTTGAAAACTTTTATAACTTACCTAAAGTAAGCACCTTCCAAAGATCTACTTGCTGGAACTTTTTTTCGATTTACCATAATTGCCATACATCATCTTCAGAAATACAGTGTCAGCATCGAAATCATGGTTCCAATCCTGGTAATGTAGGAAGGATGGGGGGGGGGGGGTTAAAAACAGATTGTAAAAAAAGTCACAGATTTGAGAATTGCGGAAAGCTACGAAAAATAAGATTGTTAAGTCGGGAAAATGTGAACAGAATTTTTCGAAAAGTGTTTGTGTGTGTGTGTGGGGGGGGGGGGGGGTGGAGAAAGTAATGGATTATACAGCTATGGCAGGCTACTATCCAGAGGCGTAGGTAAGGGAGGGCGGCTTGGGCGCCGACCGAAGGGGACGCCGAAATTAGTGGGCGTCAAACAGGGTAGAAAAGAATATTTGAAAGCTAATTCTGAGCGTTATTACGGAATTATACTCATGTAGACTGAATTTCGTCTTTATAGACTGAATTGTACTCAGTCTGAGTGAGGAATAAAGACTGAATTTGTCTTTACAGACTTTTTATTTAAAAAAAATTCTACATCAATTGTGTGATATCTAAATACACATCGTTAAGTGATACAGAGTTTCTTCCAGGCATCTTTCCCTCACCAGAAGAAAGCCTACCGCCCCCCCCCCCCAAACAAAAATGGAATTTATATAGAAAAACATACACTTTTACCAGTGCCCCCCCCCCCCCCCCCCCCCCCAAAAAAAATATCAAGTGCCTCCCCGGAGAAAAAAAAAAGTCTGGAATAAACACTGAAAGAGATAGTGACTGGAAATAAGAGCCTCCGACCATTCCCAATAGAGATGTATGTGTGTGTGTGTGTGGGGGGGGGGGTGCTTTTCCAACTAAATAACTATATAGGCCTAAAAGTAGGGGGGGGGGGTGAGCAAAATTGATAGTTCGTCAAAGGTACCAGAATGGGTCACTACTCCTTTTCTACTATCTTGAGATCCAGTGCAAATAGAAGGGTAAATTTTTAAAACTGATTTAACAAAGTTGTGAATGTCACCTGTAGAACCAAGATGTATTCCTTCATGGGTAGAGGTTTCCTCTCCCTTATGATGAGCGGCCCGAGAAGCCCCATAGACAGCTGGGTGCCAGTGTGGGCGTGGTACCAGAAGGTTCCTTTAGGGTAGGCCTGGAACTTGTACGTGAACTGTTGCCCTGGAGGATGGGACACTGCAAGGACATAAGGTTAGTTTCGTACTCACAGCTAGCATTGTTTAGTTTCGTATTCACGGATATCAGTGAGTAATTTCTGATTCGTAACCAGAATTGTTTAGTTTCGTTTTCAAAGCAATCAATGTAAATAAACCTATAAAAATAAAAAGCTAAATAATTTTTTATTCAACATCATTGGTGAAGGGAAAAAGAAAAGTTGATTCAAACTTTTTTGACAGTGTACTACGAAGTACGGCGTGGTCGAATGGTAAAGCATTCGACTGCTAACCCGAAAGTTTTGAGTTTGAATCCGGGCTCAAATCTGTAGAAGCTCATCCATATTCTTAAGGGTTCCTGACTCAGGTTTAGGGAAAGTAAAGGTGGTTTGGCATGGTGCTGACCACAATATACGAATGTCACAGAAACAAATGAACTTTACTTCACTTGCCCCAAGAGACCGTCTACTTTGAGTTTATAAAAATAAAAGCCATGTTATTTCACAGAATATAATTATGGCAACGTGTCACCATTTGAATATAAAAAAATTAAGGGTGGAAGGTTGTTGCTACATGTGGCCACAGTAATGGTAGACAGATGACGATTGGCTAGAGTTCCGTTAGATGTTAACGACACATCAGTGAAACAAATAAAAAACAAATTTAGCTAATCAGTGCCCCCAAAATAGCCTCAACAGATCAGGCATCAGTGTGTTATTTTAAGCCTAATAACATTATTTTTGTTACTTGGCAATACCCCGTTTTCCAGGTGAGGTACGTGTAAGCAGGAGATGCAATGACCTTGGCCCGAAATGACCTTGGCCCTGAAATGACATTGGGGCTGAAATGACCTTGGTCCTGAACTGACCTTGGTCCTGAAATGACCTTGGCCCTGAAATGATATTGGCCATGATATGACCTTGACTCTGAAATGACCTTGCCTCACGAAATGACCTTGGTCCTGGAATGACCTTGTCCCAAAATGACCTTGACCCCGAAATGACCTTAACCTCCTACCTGGGTGAGGAAGGCCACCCCGTCCATCCAGGGGGTACCGGCCTGGGTGCAGCCCGTGCCAGTGGATCGACGTGGCGATGGAGGTCATGTGGTTGGTCACGTGGACGATCAGTGTCTGACCCTCGTACACCTGCAATAGACGCTTGTCTGGGTCAACGGTCGGAGGAACGGTCGAACGTGGTCATAGCGTTTGGTGAACGGTCGAATATAGTTGTAGCGTCTGATAAACGGTCGAACAAATTAAATGGTCGTTGCGTCTTATGAACGGTAGAACAAATGGTCGTACATGGTCGTAGCGTCTGATAAACTGTCGAACATAGTTGTAGCGTCTGATGAACGGTCGAACATGGTCGTAGCGTCTGATGAACGGTCGAACGAATGGTCGAACATGGTCGTAGCATCTGATGAGCGGTCGAATATAGATGTAGCGTCTGATAAACGGTCGAACATAGTAGTAGCGTCTGATGAATGGTAGAACAAATGGTCGCAGAAAGGTCGAAGAAATAGTTGTAGCGTCAATAGTCGACATTACGGTTGTAGCATTTACGTGTATGTATTTTGTTTGAATATATATATATATATATATATATATATATATATATATATATATATATATATATATATATATATATATATATATATATATATATATATATATATATATATATATATATATATATATATATATATAGGCCTAAGAAAACATGTACTTCTAGAAACTGGTGGGGATGGGCTTGCGGTCTATGGCCGAATATGAACTGCGTCTGTTTTCAAAACGATGACGTGTGTGTTTATTGTTGGGTGTGTGAGGGCTGTTGCTGGAAATGTCACCGAGTCACGTGATATTTTGTGCATGTGCTAATGGCTAGGTCTGTGCGAATGTTTACATTTAAGATAAAGGAAGGCAACCATATCAGATCCCTGAATGCCTTACGACATTTAATTTTTTCTTTCAATGTTATTTTATGTAAGCTCATTACGTACGTATTTTGAACAGAGGCGTAGCTCCCGGGGACAAACTTTTTTATTTGCACCCCCCCTCAAACTTTCGATGTACACCCCCCCCCTTCAAGATTTCGATTCAAACTTTTGATTTGCACACCCCCCCCCCCCCTCAAGATTTCGATTTGCACCCCCCCCCCCCTCAAACTTTCGATTTGCGCCCCCCTAGACCTTTCAATTTATTTTTCCAACCCATTTTGGCGCCCCCTAAGGTCGGCGCCCGGGGACATGTTCCCCCCCCCCCCCCCCCCCCCCCCCCCGCTACACTACTGATTTTGAATAAATTAAAGTATTATTAAGTGAAAAATATTTTAATGGATTACTTTGGGTGTTTCACAGCGTGATAGCTAGTTGTGTTTCTTCTTTATTACGCCTACAAAACTATACATATATTTTTTTTAAATCTTAGTTAAATTAAACTTGATAGCTTATTATGACGTTATGTGTACATAAGAAAGTATCGTAATATCGTGTTTCGGGCTTAACCTTGTAACCGAGTGGTAGGGACAGGTTCAAATAAAAACAAAGGACTGTAATCGTCATATGGAGTAGACCAGGGGTCCTAACGCGTGTACTTAAAATAATATCAGCTGGTTGTGTAAGAATCGGCTCCTACCTCTAGCACTTTTTTAGCGCAATTTCGATACTTGCAAAAATTGCGTTTAATAACTCGTCATTTCTGGATGGATGGATGTGTGTCCGCAGCCTTTAAGTTGTATCTCCTCCTCAACGAAGCAATATCGAGGACTAGTTCCAAAAGCAAATATGTTAAGCAAGTTCCGAGGATGATTGTGGGCCAAAAAAATTTCCGGAATTCCTTCCTGGATTTCCCGGAAAAGCCAAAAAAACCTCGAACAAATGCAGTGTTTGCTCCATATCTCGGCAACCAGACCACTTAGCGACTTGAAACATTTACCAATCGATTCCTGCCATAATTTAGACCAATATTGCCGAAGAAAGTTTTCAAAAATATCCTTTCGTTCGGTCACAAAGAATTAATTAAGAACATTTAAACTGAGCATCGTGTAGGCCTAGGATGATTTAAACTGAGCATCGTGTAGGAGTTTATATTTATAGGATGATATTTACAAAAAAAATAAAAATGAAAAATTGTTATTGATAACAATTGGAAATTGCGCTTAAATTGTCACTAGACTTTTTATTAACTTGTTTTAGCTAAATATAATATGTGTATATTTTTTTGTTTTTAATGCTTTTGAAGAGATTACTATTATATGCCAACACATTTTTATTAATGTTTTTGTTTTAATTTTTTTAATTTTCTAAACAGGAATCTCCTCAAAGACGACTGGTCACAGAACTGACAACTCCATTGCAAGGCTATCGAAACAGATGAGCTCTACTTCATCTGTCTTCTCGAACCGGCGAGTCTAAAAAAAAGGGGGGGGGGGGTGACTCACCTCAATAGCCGGACCAGGCATGGTCTTGTTGACCGTGATGACGACCCTGGGGGTCTCCCAGCCGTCCGCCGACACCACGGTCTCCACGTCCACGGGGGTGGCTCCCGTCACGTTGGTCACCTCATAGTCGTACAGCTTCCCATCCAGGGGGTAGACGGCCCTGTTGTGCGTCATCATGGTCAGGCGCTGGTCAACGTCTAGCCAGAACTCGCAGATGGTGTCTGTCATACGGCATGTCGTGCCGGATGTGACGGTCAGGCATCCGGTTAAGACCAGTATGGAGAGGAGGGAGTTCCTTGAAGGAGTAATCCATGGTGGATTGGATAAATGATGGTCAGCGAGAGGTAGGGAGGGAGTGTCTAGTTGTAAGCAACTAATGTATTAATTTAAATGATAAGCTTCGTCGTATTCATGTCGAAGTAGTAGCTGTGTGGTGGTGGTGGTTGTAGTTGTTTGGTGTGGTGTTGGTGTTTGTGTGGTGTTGGTGGTTGTAGTTGTGTGGTGTGGTGTTGGTGGTTGTGTGGTGTTGGTGGTTGTAGTTGTGTGGTGTTGGTGGTTGTAGTTGTTTGGTGTGGTGTTGGTGTTTGTGTGGTGTTGGTGGTTGTAGTTGTGTGGTGTGGTGTTGGTGGTTGTAGTTGTGTGGTATTGGTGGTTGTAGTTGTGTGGTGTGGTGTTGGTGGTTGTAGTTGTGTGGTATTGGTGGTTGTAGTTGTGTGGTGTGGTGTTGGTGGTTGTAGTTGTGTGGTATTGGTGGTTGTAGTTGTGTGGTGTGGTGTTGGTGGTTGTAGTTGTGTGGTATTGGTGGTTGTAGTTGTGTGGTGTAGTGTTGGTGGTTACTGTGTAGTATTACCGATTGTAGTTGTGATGTTGGTTGCTGTGTAAAATTGCTGATTGTGGTTGTGTAATGTTGATGATTGTGGTTATGTGGTGTTGATGATTGTAGTTATGTGGTGTTGATGATTGTAGTTATGTGGTGTTGATGATTGTAGTTATGTGGTGTTGATGATTGTAGTTATGTGGTGTTGATGATTGTAGTGGTACAATGACGATCTTTATGTACTTGGCACAAAAGATTTGTTCTAATCTATTGAAATTATTTTTCTAATATGATGACGTGGTACTTCTTAAAACGATTGTAACATTACATAATTCGTGTTAAACAAAATTTGTTCTTTATGAATCTCAAAAAGGTTTTGGTCTGTTAAAAGAATCGTCTGAGAGAAATCAGAAAAAATTTCTCCGGTATGGTTTAGACCAAGTTGTTGGATATTTCTCTTTAGTAATTCCTAAAATTCTTGAAAGTTCAAATGCATTTGTTTACTACAGGCTAAAGTTATAAGAAGAAGGAAGAAGAAAAAAAAACGGGGGGGGGGAGTGGGGTTTGAGGGGATAACATTTGACACATTAGCCGTCGGTCCTTAGCACCAAGCAAATAGTTAAATCTTTGGGTCAGTTAATCTCCTTATGGACAGAAGATTATACTGTCATTCGTTGCAAGGTCAGGGGAAAGGGTTAAAATATCGAGTCAGTAGTCAGTGATCAATTTTACCCCAATTTATTTTACGCTAAGAAAAATTAAGTTTTTCCTCTTTTTAAAAAAATATTTTTGTAGTTGTCACGTGATTAAAAGAAACTAAAATTAGAGCAACTCACATTTTTAACTTTTCCGTTTTTTTTTTTCGTTTGTTAGTTTTCAAGTTTGTTTGTCTATAAACCTGGTAAAATCGCTTTATTCCAATCTGAAACAAACATTAACAGTTTCAAAAATCAACTTACACATTCAAATACAAAATTCAATTTACTGTTATAAGACATTTTTTTTTTAAGTTAATAAAAACAAGTTATGGTGGAATTGACAAAAACAAAGTAATACAACACTTTATTATATTTTTAAAAAGTGTATACAAGTCGCTTTAATAAAAAAAATGATCCAATTGGTCACTTTGGAAAACAACCTTATACAATGTTTCATGTTACTCTTACAAATGGCAGTAAAACTAGTCACCCTAGCACGTCGTATTTAAATAGATATGAGTACGTCAAACAGCTGATTTGGCCGACTATAAAAAAACTTGCTCGCGACCAGAATGTCTAAAACGAGGCTACCAGACGCCACAACAACCAATCCAAACCAGTTGTCAACTAACACTAATATCTCGACACCCTAAGAATTAGAATTTACCTCCCTTGTAAAGTCACCATTTTAAAAATTTCGTTTAAGGAAGTAGCCTACTCCATTAATTAGATGATCAAGTAACTCTTCTTTTTCAAAGTTAGGAACACACTCTCAAATAAATGGTTTAGTCATGTTGATGCTCATAATATTTTTTGGTTGCCATAATTAAAGCAATCACAAAAGTTTTTTTGCTTAAAATGTTAATGTCTTAAACATGGCCTTTAAGCTACCTAATGCCTAATTACAAACATCAATCATACACTTCCGTTCCAGTCACTGTTTACATATAGCAGAGCATGCAATAGATAGAGACAACAAAGAGATCTATCATTTTAATAATTTAAAAACAAGATTCGATTTCTGTGACCATTACTGTGATTTATGCACAAACGATGCAGACGTTTTAGCGAGCCAACAGAAATGTCAGCAAACAAACAAACATACAAACAAACAAATAGACGAACCAAAAAACAGCAACAGGAAAAATTCTCAGACCAGCGTGAAAAAATCTATTGCTCTACTAAACACAAGAGGAAGAAATAATGTAAACTGTTTGATGAAACCACACTCTAAGGTATTTCAATTGTTAAGGTAGATGACCTACATCTTTTTATGAAACTAATTTACGTGTAATCATTGACCTGGTTTAAAGCTGTCCAATATCCCGTCGTTATGAGAAAAGGGGTGTAAGTAGAGAGGGGGAGGGCTGCACTTTAATGCATTGTCCTGCTTTTATAGAGATGTATAAGAATATATACATGCTTGCACACACGCACGCACACACACACATATATATATATATACATATATATATATATATATATATATATATATATATATATATATATATATATATATATATATATATATATATATATATATATCAAGTACGGATCCCATTATCGATACCGCAGACTGTGATGGGTAAAGATTGCTGGACATTGTGCTACCCTATAGGACCGGATGGGTAAACTAAAGCCTGAAGTATGATTTGATTTTAAGCTGATAAGTCTGGTAGAGAAAAAAAAATTGTCAAGATAAGCATGAGGTCGTGTATGGACGACCTTAA
Source organism: Physella acuta (assembly GCF_028476545.2). Classification (NCBI taxonomy): domain Eukaryota; kingdom Metazoa; phylum Mollusca; class Gastropoda; family Physidae; genus Physella; species Physella acuta. The sequence goes on along the minus strand of NW_026733944.1, from coordinate 37,836 downwards.
ACCACCGTTGTAATAAACAAACATTAATTCTAAAAAAAAAAACTGTTGGTATAATCTATGACGTCACGATCTCTGCGGGTCGCGTACTGCAAGCTGACCTTGAATTAAGACAGACCCGGCCTAGATATCTTAATTAGCATGTCTAATCACTGACCAAGATATTTTGTTCTGATTAACCCCTGAAGACAAAAGGTCAGTACATTTATGTACTTACGCCACATACAAACATCACGACAGTACTTACCCCCACATACAAACATCACGACAGTACTTACACCAAACATCACGACAGTACTTACACCAAACATCACGACAGTACTTACACCAAACATCACGACAGTACTTACACCAAACATCACGACAGTACTTACACCAAACATCACGACAGTACTTACACCAAACATCACGACAGTACTTACACCACATACAAACATCACGACAGTACTTACACCAAACATCACGACAGTACTTACACCAAACATCACGACAGTACTTACACCAAACATCACGACAGTACTTACACCACATACAAACATCACGACAGTACTTACACCAAACATCACGACAGTACTTACACCAAACATCACGACAGTACTTACACCAAACATCACGACAGTACTTACACCACATACAAACATCACGACAGTACTTACACCAAACATCACGACAGTACTTACACCAAACATCACGACAGTACTTACACCAAACATCACGACAGTACTTACACCACATACAAACATCACGACAGTACTTACACCAAACATCACGACAGTACTTACACCAAACATCACGACAGTACTTACACCAAACATCACGACAGTACTTACACCAAACATCACGACAGTACTTACACCAAACATCACGACAGTACTTACACCACATACAAACATCACGACAGTACTTACACCAAACATCACGATAGTACTTACACCACATACAAACATCACGACAGTACTTACACCAAACATCACGACAGTACTTACACCAAACATCACGACAGTACTTACACCAAACATCACGACAGTACTTACACCAAACATCACGATAGTACTTACACCACATACAAACATCACGACAGTACTTACACCAAACATCACGACAGTACTTACACCAAACATCACGATAGTACTTACTTCAACCTCATGTCAAAGCTCACACTACACCAATAGTTAAAGCCACAACTTAGAATCATAAATCCACTAACATCACATCACACATCCAATATAACCCTTTGGATATTTAATTATCTGTATCCCAGTCTATATCATGTTCTATCTCCTAACGACTCAGCCACTCACGACTGAATGAAAAAAAAAACAACTTAAGAACCTTCTCTCGCTCCAAGTCAGGGTTATACCGCACCGGAAACAGAACCTGCGCGAAACATTACTCACTCATGCTTTTTTGCTATTTATAGCCACACGTGCCATGCTAAATGTGGAGCCCGGGTTTTTAGGGTGCAGACGTGCGGGTATTCCAGACGGTTAACGTATCGTCCCGACCCCCCCCCCTCCACCCCACCCCCACCCCCGCTACAAATGTGGCAGAAAAAAATGTTTGTGATGTTGATAGCGGGTACAAAGAAACGTTTTGTGGAGATTTGATGTGATTTATGCTGATTTAAGTGGATGTTCTTTTTTTTTTTAGATTTAAATTGACGAGCTAGGTTCTAATTTGAACGATGGAGTCTGATTTAGCTAGACATTTTATTATATTCTTTTTGGGAGTCTTTGCTATCTCTGGAATTGTAAGATATACTCAGCTATATGGGTACCTGACTAAGATATGCTAAGCCATAGCGGGCACCTGGCTTAGATATATTCAGCTATAGTGGGTACCTGTCTTAGATATACTCAGCCATTGTGGGTACCTGTCTTAGATATACTCAGCCATTGTGGGTACCTGACTTATATATATCCAGGCATTGTGGGTACCTGACTTATATATATCCAGGCATTGTGGGTACTTTACTTAGATATACTCAGCCATAATGGGTACCTGACTTAGATATACTCAGCCATGGTGGGTACCTGAAAGTCTCGAGTTCGAATCCAGGTTCCACCCAGCTCTGATTGGTATTCACTTCAAATAAAAGCTGCTGGACATAGCGCTGACCATACTATTCCTTCATAAGCCGAGCTCGCTGAAACAGATGAACTCTACTTCATCTGCCTCATTTTTCTTGGGCACGAACGGGAAAATAGGAAGAAGATGATGATGGATTAAAATAAAGTACCTTTTCGAACTTGAAGATTCCACCGAGCAGGTGAAGTAGAGTTCACCTCTTTTAGTGATCTCGGTATATAAACAAATAAGGTGGCCAGCACCATGCAGTTAAGACAGGTACGTGGCTTACATTGTAGAAAATAAAGGAGGATGGCTATCGTTTGTGTCAAGGAAAGAGATGTACTCTACTCCACCTGTCCAGTATTGGACTAGTAAAGAGGTCATTAAATGCTGGAATAGGTTGAGAACTCTTAAATTCAATTGATAGCCAATGACGTTACAGTTCCCCTTTGCAATGGTAAATATTGATTTCTCTAAAGCTACCAAATGATTTTCTTACTTTAAATAGAGCGTAGGGGCAGTGCATGACTGACCTCTCGCTATTGAGGGGGGGGGGGGGGAAGATGCAAACTTTGTGACAGCGTGTGACCAATGTTTCCTTTCAGACTTTTTTCATCGGGGAGGGGGGGGGGCACTTAATTTTTTTTTGGAGACGGACTAAATTTTCCGGGAGGCAGGGTGATAAAACTATATATTTTATATATAAATTCTATTTCGTAGATGTACTCTCCCCCCCCCCTGTCCCTACAAAGAGATGCCCTAAAGAAACACTGTGTATGGTGGGAAAGATTGGCTTTTTAAAAAAGCGCTCCGGACTTTTTAAAAAAATTCTTGCACTGGTTAAAAGATTGGATAGATTCCATCACGTGATGCGCTGTTTGTACTCTACGAGTCCCTGATTAAACAGACATGCTCCCAAATTACAAACACTGTGACATGCTTTATAATTTCAGCACAGTGTGTTCATGTGTTTACACAGTTTTGAACTCCGGGCATTGATTGTGTGCGTTTCAGCGGGTCTTCATAAACACATGGCCGTCGTCTTGGTTATTTATAGCCTAGGACGGTAGACACTGGCCAGACACATCGATCGTTATGTATGCCAGATTGAAATAAATGGCCGTTATTTAAAGAGAAAAAAAAATTATATCGTTTTTAGGATTCCGCGTAATAAAAAGCGGATGAAAGAAATCAACGTTTTGGTGAGGTGGTGTGAGGGGTAGGGCTTAGGGGAGTTAGCTCAATAAGAACATTTTGACAGAAATATTTTTGTTTAAAATAAGAAAGGGGGGGGGGGGTTAAGAAGGTGAATCACCTGTTAATTTATGTGATTTAAATGCGCTTGTGCAATACAAAATGGCGCTGCACAGGTTCTGAAAAAAATTATTCAAATAACAATTTTAAAACATAATTAGAGATGTTTTCAAATGTTAAACCAGAGGCGTAGAGATCCTTCTCGCCGGATTGTGAAAAACTAAATTTGGCGCCCCTTCCATACATTTTGTATATTTATAATGTAAAACTGCAGCTAAAATGAGCTTTTAATTTTTTTTCAACCCATTTTGGCGCCCCCTAGGGTCAGCGTTTGGGGACATATCCCCCCCCCCCCCCTCCCCAATGAGGCATTAGAATGAGTGACTTACATTGTTATACCTAGATACTCTCAATGTGTACAGTGTGATAATCACAGACACTGTTCGCATATAACACAAACTATACCTGGCTTTGATTCACATCAGTTTATTATTACGGCATGTCGCCAGCAGACGGTTAAGCTCAGAGTGGATAACTAAAATACTGTTTTTAAAAAAAATGAATATCTACTGACTAATTTATTTTTTATTATCTAAATTCAGTGGTTCTAAACCTGGGTTCGATCAAACCAGGGTTTCTTCCAGGCATCTCGACAGTCTACCGCCCTCCCCCCCCCCCCCCCCCCCCGAACGAAATGGAATTTATATAGAAAATATATACTTTTATTAGTGTACTTCCCGTCCCCCCGGAAATTTTAGTTCGGTACCTATAAAAAATTTGAGAACAACTAATCTAAATACTACTAAAATTAATTAACAAGACAAGGTTTAATTTTTTTATAAAAACATATTTTGAAATGCATTCAGAATAAGAAAATAAACATATTTTTTAAAAAACATTGTTCTCTAAAAGAAACTTATCAATTTAATTTAGGTAAAAAAAAAAAACAACCAATTTCCCTTTCTTTTTAGGCATGTTACGACAATTTTCTTACATGTTTTATAATTAAATGTATTTATATTTATGCCTATATTTATATATATATATATTTGTGTGTATATGTGTGTGTGTATTTCTAATACAACTTCATCTAAATATTTAGAAAGGGAGGTAACAAAAAAGAACACATAAGAAAACCTAGAGAGACGACAAGGATTAATAGGCTCCTGGCCACTCCGGTAAGAAAAATAGAAGCTGACGTCGTAGAAGTCAAGATTGTTTAGCGGCGATAAACTGGGTTATCTGTCAACATCTGATTCTTGTCTTACACACAAAATATGTTTGAGTGTCTATGTTTGTGTTCCAAGGATCTTTACTTTATTAGCCTAACTAATGATATGCCGTTGATCTATACTTTATTAGCTTAAATTTAATGATATGCCTGTGATCTATACTTCATTTCCACATGAATGTTTTCTATTCTATTATGAACTTACGGGCAGGTGACATTTGAGCAATAACAATCGATTGATGAGATTTGGCGACAGAAGGTTTATTATAATTATTTTCAAGCACGATTTGAACACACTGAAATCGTATTGTTTGTTATCCGTGTACGTGTGCATGTACTTGTATGTGTACGTTTGCGTGTGCATGTACGATTGCGTAAACATGTGCGTGTATGTGTGCATGTACGTGTGTGTACAATCTTCAAAGTGGGCCAGTATACCTCCAGGCCGCTGACCACTTTATTCGCAAAATCCCGATAGGTCGAGTCGGTAAAGCTCATGGTTGCTAAACCGAAATGTCTCGAGTTCGAACCCTCGGGCAGATGAGGCTCGATAGCTAGGGACGACTACTTTTCTAGGAGAGACAACTCCAAAATCAAACAACTGCTGCCTTATAGTTTGTTCAAAGGCTATGGAAGCAAATCCAAAAAGAAAAGCAGGCTGAAATCGGAGTCAATGGCCTCAATGGTGACAAGTATACTTAATTGTGTTAGAGGGAATCCCTGCCAACACTAAAATTAAGAACGAAGAAGAATGGTCGGGCTCTAAAATCGACGGTGCACCAATCAAGGTAAATATGTCTATCATCCATGGTGCGACAATTAAGGTAAATATGTCTATCAAGTTGTAAGCTACTTCTTCCACTTTCTTTGTTTTGAATGGCCTGAGAATCACAAACTTGGTGAAATGATCTTGGTACACCATTATAAACTTGGTGAAATTATCTTGGTACACCATTATAAACTTGGTGAAATGATCTTGGTACACCATTATAAACTTGGTGAAATGATCTTGGTACACTATTATAAACTTGGTGAAATGATCTTGGTACACCATTATAAACTTGGTGAAATGATCTTGGTACACCATTATAAACTTGGTGAAATGATCTTGGTACATCCTTGTCAGGATGGGATTGAAAGTCGATTGGATCCACTTGACAGCGCGAATTAAAACCAGAAAATATCAAAGGCTGCACTTTTTTGTACACGTTTTTTGTTTCTTCTGGTATGGCTCACAAACATTTAACTATTGTCTGTTTGTGTTGTAGATTTTGTATGAAATACGTCAATAATTGTACACTTATGTAGCGTGGTAACTATAGGGAGAGAAGTAACGTATTGTGTTGTGTGTATTTCAAATACAACTTCATCTAAAGATTTAGAAACTGGGTGAACATAACAAACACACACATAAGAAAACCTAGAGCGACAGCAAGGATTAATCTTTAGGCTAACTTCACTATTGTGCCTGTGATCATTAGCCTAACTTTATTGCTATGCCTACAATCTATACTTCATTAGTCTAACTCTAATACTAAAAATTTTTTAAGCTTAACCAAGAAGTGTTAATGTTTTTTTTATATTTTTTCCCCATTAAATTTCTTATAGCTAAATCGAGAGCGTATTGATTCTTTAATTTTATAACTCACTGTTGTTATGCAAATTGACCTCTAACGTCACAAAGCCTGGGGCGGGGGTGCCGACTAAGAGGGTAAAAAAAAAGCGAATTATTTTTTTTTGACTAATATTTAAAGAAAAAAAAATATGTTTAAGTGTGTGCATTTTTTCTATAAACGTGTTTCTACATTGAATGTTTCTATAACTGTATGCACCTTAATGTCTTAGTATTGTTTATCTATCTTTCTATGTGTATGTCTGTAAATGAATTTCTAAATCATAACGTTTTCTTATCACGATAAACCCACACCAACTATGCTATCTTCCCATTTTTTTGAGTTAAAAAAAAACAGTAATTAACTAATTAGCCGCAGACAGATTTTATTTAAAAAATGACATGGTATTAGGGTATGCAGGTGATTGACCAGGTGTTATCCGTCTTTCGCAGCTGATGCAGCACAATTATTTCCATGATGATGTCGGTTTTATCTTTTTACTGCACGTTTTTTTAATTTTGAAAAAAATATAAAACTTCCCGAGTAAAGTGTGAATTTTACATCATAACCGTAGCTGCTAATTATCACTAGTAGACAGAGGCGTAGCAAACCCCTCCCGGCGCCCGGTGACAAACTTTCAATTTGGCGCCCCTCCCCCACTCCCATATATTTTTTTATATTTGTAATTCAAAATAACAGCTAAATTGAGCTTATTTTGCCCCCCCCCCCATGTGGTCGGAGCTCTGGGAAATATGTACCCCCACCCCCCACCCCCGTCGCTACGCCTTTGCTAGTAGGTTGGACAGGCAAATTATCTACTCCTAGATTTTCTAAACTAATAAACCATTCTTGGGCATTGAACACTAAGTAATATAAGTAGATTTTATGGACAAGTTAACGGCTCTAAGATAATGAATAATTTCCAGATGGTGCAAACTAATTAAATATTAATTAATTATTTTCTTTAAACTAATTAAATATTCCTCAGTGGTAAAGACTGATTGGACTTAAGAAGCGTGGATTAATTTTAAAATCTAGCTTAATGTTGTCAGTTGTTTTTTGTAAGTTGTACTCAGTGTTTGTGTGTATGAGTACATACATGTTGGCTGGTCTGTAGACATGTTTTATGTGTTAAACTTAAATAGCACTGTTTATCTATTTAATAGAGCTTGTCGGTATAGATGTGTTTTTTTGTTGTAGAAATTATACGCTCGTGCGTCACATTAGTTCAGTTTTTTTTTAATTAAAGCTCAGAGTCGAGTTTTATGTTAGGTCACATAATTAGCTCATTACATGTCAATCACCCTAGTAACCCAACTACACACAAACACACACACGCACACGCACATATACAAACACACACACACATCCCTCCCTTTCCTTACTGACTAAAAAAAAAAAAACGTCTTCTGTTTGTTACCTAACCACTGAGTATAATCCTTGGCATACACAATGCGGGGGTCATTCATCAGGGGTTGTCAGGGGTTGTCACTTGTAGGATTATGACGTCAACTGTACTGTTTAGATGTCCGAACTAGTTGTGCGGTGACTACGTTATTTAGCGCACAGAAATTTCGGGCACAGCGGTGGGTAGGGATAGGTAGTAATTGGCCATAGCGTTGGTTACACAAAATATTTATATATGATATCTCTGTATTACATTTAGAGTTTAAATCATCTCACGGGGGAGCCTGGCTCGCTAAATCACACCCTGCCGGGGCGCAGTAGGACGCGGCTAATTCGGTTTAGTCAACGATTAATGTAGCCCTACGTGCTCTTGGTGTAGAGCCTGCTTTAAAATGAACGTAGGCGTCAGAATGCTCAAAGGGAACACGGCGCGCTCCGAGTCTCTCGACTGCTAGGGCGGCAGTGGATGCGCCTGGTGCAGTTTTACCATCAAATTACCATCATGCCCAATCAATGGATACCAAGTGATAAACTTCATCCGACTTTTATTTTTATGTACCGTATAAAGATAACAATCGCACCTGTCGGGGCGCAGCCACTAGGAAATTTTAGATGTTATTCGCAGAAATCTTCTCAAGAGTATTCTCATCAAAGTTTCGTGGCAATCAGATGAAAGGTGTAGAAAATAGTAATGCATAAATCACATACTTTCATTTATATACACATACTTTCATTTATATATAGATCTCAGTTGATAGTTTTTTTTGTGGTGTGGTGTGGTGTGATGATGCGTGTTGTGGTGAGGTGTGATGGTGCGTGTTGTGGTGAGGTGGGGTGAGATGGGTTCAGATGTGGTTAGGGGAGGTGTGGCCTGTTGCGGTGAGGTGAGGTGTATGTGTTGTGGTTTGGTTGGTTGTGGTGAGATGTGGTTTGGTGTGGTGTGGAGTGATGAGGTGTGGTGTGGTGTGATGATGCGTGTTGTGGTGAGGTGTGATGGTGCGTGTTGTGGTGAGGTGGGGTGAGATGGGTTCAGATGTGGTTAGGGGAGGTGTGGCCTGTTGCGGTGAGGTGAGGTGTGGTGTATGTATTGTGGTTTGGTTGGTTGTGGTGAGATGTGGTTTGGTGTGGTGTGGAGTGATGAGTTGTGGTGTGGTGTGATGATGCGTGTTGTGGTGTGGTGTGGTGTGATGGTTCGTGTTGTGGTGAGGTGAGGTGAGGTGTGATGATGCGTGTTGTGGTGTGGAGTGATGATGCGTGTTGTGGTGTGGTGTGGTGTGATGATGCGTGTTGTGGTGAGGTGTGATGTGATGTGATAATGCGTGTTGTGGTGTGGTGTGGTGTGATGGTGCGTGTTGTGGTGTGGTGTGGTGTGATGGTGCGTGTTGTGGTGAGGTGAGGTTTGGTGTGGTGTGATGTGATAATGCATGTTATGGTGCGGTGTGGTGTGGTGTGATGATGCGTGTTGTGATGAGGTGTGGTGTGGTGTGATGATGCGTGTTGTGGTGAGGTGTGGTGTGGTGTGATGATGCGTGTTTTGATGAGGTGTGGTGTGGTGTGATGATGCGTGTTGTGGTGTGGTGTGGTGTGGTGTGATGATGCGTGTTGTGATGAGGTGTGGTGTGGTGTGATAATGCGAGTTGTGATGAGGTGTGGTGTGGTGTGATGATGCGTGTTTTGATGAGGTGTGGTGTGGTGTGATGATGCGTGTTGTGGTGTGGTGTGGTGTGGTGTGGTGTGATGATGCGTGTTGTGATGAGGTGTGGTGTGGTGTGATAATGCGTGTTGTGATAAGGTGTGGTGTGGTGTTATGATGCGTGTTGTGGTTTGGTGTGGTGTGGTGTGGTGAGATGATGCGTCTTGTGGTTTGGTGTGGTGTGGTGTGATGATGCGTGTTGTAGTGTGGTGTGATGTGATAATGCGTGTTGTGGTGAGATGTGGTTTGGTGTGGTGTGGTGTGGTGAGGTGTGGTTTGGTGTGGTGTGGTGTGGTGTGATGATGCGTGTTGTGGTGAGGTGTGGTGTGGTGTGGTGTGGTGAGGTGTGGTGTGGTGTGATGAGGTGTGGTTTGGTGTGGTGTGGTGTGGTGTGATGATGCGTGTTGTGGTGAGGTGTGGTGTGGTGTGATGATGCGTGTTGTGGTGAGGTGTGGTGTGATAGTGCGTGTTGTGGTGAGGTGTGGTGTGGTGTGATGATGCGTGTTGTGATGAGGTGTGGTGTGGTGTGATGATGCGTGTTGTGGTGAGGTGTGGTGTGATGGTGCGTGTTGTGGTGAGGTGTGGTGTGATGGTGCGTGTTGTGGTGAGGTGTGGTGTGATGGTGCGTGTTGTGGTGAGGTGTGGTGTGGTATGATGGTGCGTGTTGTGGTGAGGTGTGGTGTGGTGTGATGATGCGTTTGTGGTGAGGTGTGGTGTGATGGTGCGTGTTGTGGTGAGGTGTGGTGTGATGATGCGTGTTGTGGTGTGGTGTGGTGTGGTGTGATGTGATAGTGCGTGTTGTGGTGTGGTGTGGTGTGATGATGCGTGTTGTAGTGAGATGAGGTGTGGTGTGATGATGCGTGTTGTGATGAGGTGTGGTGTGGTGTTATGATGTGTGTTGTATTTTGGTGTGGTGTGGTGTGATGATGCGTGTTGTAGTGTGGTGTGATGGTGCGTGTTGTGGTGAGGTGTGGTTTGGTGTGGTGTGGTGTGATGATGCGTGTTGTGATGAGGTGTGGTGTGGTGTTATGATGCGTGTTGTGGTTTGGTGTGGTGTGGTGTGATGATGCGTGTTGTAGTGAGGTGTGGTGTGGTGTGATGATGCGTGTTGTGATGAGGTGTGGTGTGGTGTTATGATGCGTGTTGTGGTTTGGTGTGGTGTGGTGTGATGATGCGTGTTGTAGTGAGGTGTGGTGTGGTGTGATGATGCGTGTTGTGATGAGGTGTGGTGTGGTGTTATGATGCGTGTTGTGGTTTGGTGTGGTGTGGTGTGATGATGCGTGTTGTAGTGAGGTGTGGTGTGGTTAGGGGAGCTGTGGCGAGGTTGCAGTGAGGCGTAGTGTCATGTGGTGAAGTGTGAGAGGAGTAAAGTGATGTGATGTGGCGCTGGCTGTGATGTGAGGGGTAGTGGTGTTGTTTGGTGTGGTGTGATGTGTGTGATTTTATTCTGTGTGGCGTGATGCTATGTGGGGTGCAAAGTTAGATCAAAGTAAGACGGGATGGTAATGCCTGGTAACCATGGCAATAGATTCAAAAACTAAAGATTTAAAACTCTAAAACTTCACCAAATTTTTTTCAAGGAAGCCAAGTTGCTTTCACGGACTTCACACTTTATCAATCCATATTCGAACTCCCCGAATCAAACTATATACATTGTATAGTCTATAGCACCTACATTTAGAATGTTTTCCAATAAATTTGTTAATATGATATCAATCACTTTGTAAAAAAAAAATTAAAGAAAGAAAGAAAAAAAAACTTACCAGATTAAAAACATTAAAAATTAACTTATTTTTAAAAATCCAAACTGTGTAGTATATGAGTTCGATTTCAGATATCGTCAATATCGAACTATGCGAGACCGCATTAGAATTACCGCCGGAGTTATCCTGCCCCTTCTTCCTATTTAATCAACCAGTCGAGAAACACCGTCTGCTGTGACTTGCTCGTCTGATGTGTCGTCCTTCCAGGACAGACATGCAGTGACGTAAGTGGGGGGTGGGGGAGGGGGGTACACAATTCTTTGGGGGTGGAGGGATAGGCAGTGTTTATAAGCAATTAAACAGTATCTTTTTTTTTAATTGTTTAAAATCTGGCTTAGCAAAATAAACAAAAGAGATCTTGTAAAGGCAGAGGTTTAGCGAAAACAACTGGGTTTCTGTGATGTGGAGAGGGGGTGAGAGAAGGTTCCCAGAAAAATGCGCAATCGGAAAAAATTGCGCAACTGAAAAATGCGCAAACAGAAAAATGCGCAAATACAAAATAATTATACTTATACACTTTAATTTCGTAATATTTCGTGGTAAAATATTTTATCATGCTACAATGTTTATGATGCCATTCTTTGTTAATATTTAAAAAAGCTAGATTTACGAAAACAAAAATCGTTTTGCGCACTTTTTTGTGCGCATTTTTCCGTTGCGCATTTTTCCGTTGCACATCTTTCCGGTCACCATGGAGGGGGTAGCATGATTCGTCAGTCTGTGATGTAAGTAATGGAGGCGTGCTGACACTGGTGGGGGTTAATGAGGTTTTTTTAAATATTGGTGGTATTGGATAAAATATAGATCTATCAAAGTTCTGGAATTATTGTAATATACAGCTTTAAAGTACGTTCTAGTAAATATATCATATCTGCTATTTAAAACACAAAAGTGAAAAGTGTTTCTGAGTTTGACCAAGCTTATGTCTGTAAGCAAAAAGAATGGAGGTGTAAATAAATTAATATTTAAAAAAAAAACAGGCTTAACATTTTTGTCAACGAATTTTTATGATTATTCTATGAGAAAACTTTTTAATTCGACAATTCACAATCATTAGTTTGAAGAGGAGACGCGTCTAGTCTCAAGAAAACAATGCGTCAAGTGGACTGGGGCCCGCTAGACAGTTACGAATGTTCAACCATAACCCAGACGTACTAACATTTCATTTATCTGCTGTACAGCGATAAAACAAGTACCATTGAGTAAAGAGCTCTTATCAAAAGTTTAAAAGTAGCATCACTAGATACGGTGGAGTATGGGGGGGGGGGGGGGGGGGGCTGCATTTTGCTGCAATAATTTTTAAATTAGCTATTATGGAGTCAAACATATAGTACCTATTGATGTTTAGGAATTTAAAAAAAAAATAATAATTAAACCTATTTTCCATTACAAAAAGCGGTCAGATTATTTTCCATCGGTACGATTTCATGTACTATGCATTTCTAGCGGTATCATTACAGTACAGTTTCTAGCGGGTCAGTATTAGGAACTGTGTTGTTTTTTTTGTCATCATCACCTTTTTACGTTCGTTCCTAAGAGATATGGAGCAGATGAAGTAGAGTTCATCTATTTCAACGACAACGGCATACAAGCGGACAAGTAAGTTCAGCACTACGTCCAGCCGCTTTAGTTTCCTAAACGTGAGACAGGTACACAAAATAGGGATGGGTGTACTCAAGGACGTCCTACAGACTCGAACCATGGGATTTGAACTCGAGACTTTCGGGTTAGCAATCGTGAGCTCTATCATCCAACCACGCCGTCTCCCAGTAGTTTCTTGTCACTGTAACATTATTATTCACTGTGTCATGCATGTTTGTTGTGAGAATAGTGCCTGTGATGTGAGAATTGTGCCTGTGATGTGAGAATAGTGCCTTTGATGTGAGAATAGTGCCTTTGATGTGAGAATAATGCATGTGATGTGAGAATAGAGCCTGTGATGTGAGAATAATGCATGTGATGTGAGAATAGAGCCTGTGATGTGAGAATAGTGCCTTTGATGTGAGAATAGAGCCTGTGATGTGAGAATAGTGCATGTGATGTGAGAATAGAGCCTGTGTTGTAAGAATAGTGCCTGTGATGTGAGAATAATGTTCTATGTGACACAACCGGACCGCCCACCCGGCACAGACTCATTTACTTTTTGATAAAATTGCAATCCTGCCCAGCAACCTCCCTTCACTGTACTAACTTGTGCCATGGGTTCACTGGGTTATCAGCCTCGGCCCCACTCAGGCTTTACCCTTCCCAGCTAGTGGGATAGGAGGAGTGACAACGGAAGTATTTTGTACGACCGTTCTTGGTAGAATAAGAACACGGAGCAACAAAGGCTATGTCTAGGAAGTGTTTTGGACGACCGTTCTTGTTAGAATTAGGACACAGCAACAAAGGCTATGTCTAGGAAGTTTTTTGGACGACCGTTCTTGTTAGAATTAGGACACAGCAACAAAGGCTATGTCTAGGAAGTTTTTTGGACGACCGTTCTTGTTAGAATTAGGACACAGCAACAAAGGCTATGTCTAGGAAGTTTTTTGGACGACCGTTCTTGGTAGAATTAGGACACAGAGCAACACCTGCAGACAATTGGAAACACTTGCCCAGGACAGAGATCATGTGACAATGATATCATTTGTCCACAGATCATTTGTACTGAGATCATTTGTCCACAGATCATTTGTACTGAGATCATTTGTCCTGATATCATTTGTCCTGAGATCATTTGTCCTGAGATCATTTGTCCTGAGATCATTTGTCCTGAGATCATTTGTCCTGAAATCATTTGTCCACAGATCATTTGTACTGAGATCATTTGTCCTGATATCATTTGTCCTGAGATAATTTGTCCTGAAATCATTTGTCCACAGATCATTTGTACTGAGATCATTTGTCCTGATATCATTTGTCCGTGAGATCATTTGTCCTGAGATCATTTGTCCTGAGATCATTTGGCCACAGATCATTTGTCCTGAGATCATTTGTCCTGAGGTCATGTGTGCATGATATCATTTGTCCTGAGATCATTTGTTCACAGATCATTTGTCCTGAGATCATTTGTCCTGAGGTCATGTGTGCATGATATCATTTGTCCTGAGATCATTTGTTCACAGATCATTTGTCCTGAGATCATTTGTGGAAGACCATTTGTCCTGAGATCATTTGTCCTGAGAGCATTTTTAAGTGAGATATTTTGACTGAGATATTTTTTTATCAATCAGCTGTTTAAAAATAGAGCATCCAATTTTCAAGCTCTGATTTAACTTTAATTAACTGATGACTAACAGATGGAGATGAGCGTGGGTGTGTGGGTGTGTGACTGGGGGTGGGGGGGGGCGAGTAATCGAGTAGTCTGTGAACATCGGCGTCATCTGATAATGAAATAATTTGCGGCGTTTGATCGGATTAGACTAATCCCTTAACTTATCTAGTGGGGCTCTGGCAGGTAGTCACTAAGCTGTTGGCACTTGATTATTTTTTTAACAACTAGGATTAGGGTTAGGGATCAAACTAGTGCGGAGATAGGGTTAGGATCAAATTTGGGACGTTGTGATGTTGTTTAGGCGAATGGTTCTGTAGACAGACTTGAATAGTTTGTTTTGATAATGAAGCGGGTATTTGGTTTACTAAGTTTTAACTTTAACTGCTCGTGTTTAGCGGTCCGAATGTTTCTGTCTATAGGTCTATATGTAAATATGTGTATAGGTGTATACTGTATATGTCTAAATGCCTATATGTGTATAGGCTTATATTCGTATGTTTGTATATGTGTACATGTGTATATGTGCGTATATGTGTATATGTGTATATGTGTATATGTCTATATGCCTACATGTCTATATGGATTTATGCTTATATGTCTAAATGTCTATATTTCTACTTTATATGCCTAAAAGTCTAATAGTCTAAATGCCTATTGATCTAAAGGTCTAATTGTCATAATCTCCATATGATTAACACGTAGAAGTCCAAATGCCTGAATATTCATGGTTTTTTTTTTCTACTGTCCAAATTTCTATATTACCATTAGTCAGTGGCGTAGCGAGGTCGGGTGTCACCCGGTGCGGCACTTAATGGTGTCACCCCCCCCCCCCCCCCAGAGGCGTAGCGACTCTTCCCGGGTACAAACTTTCAATTTTCGATTTGCACCCCCCCCCCCCCCCACCACCATCAAACTTTCGATTTGCAACCCCCCCCCCCTCAAATTTTTCTATATATATTTTTCTATTTTCTGCCTTGGTGTCACCCCCCTAAATGGTGTCACCCGGTGCGGTCCGCACCCCCGCCCCCCCCCTCACCACGCCCCTGCCATTAGTATTAATGTCCAAGTATTCTTATATATAGATGTCCTAATGCTAGTATGTCCATGTGTCCCTATATCCTAAAGTTGTGATCCCCGGCCCATAAAGGTATGCTAACTAGTGAAACAATGTGGACGGGTGGAGAACACACACAGATATAAAAAAAAAACAACTAACCGATAACGTTCCACTTTATAAAACGTATGACATAATCTTCACTAGGGCTTTATGAAAAGTTTTTTTTTCTATATTTCTGTCTGAAGTGGGAGCCACACAAAAAAATGTTTTTTTTTTTATAACTACACAAAAGGGATGTATTTGTCAAAATTTATTATTGTACCTAGGATTTTGGTGACCGTTTTAATTGGTGGGGGCGGGGGTAAGGTCGTGGGGGGGGGGGGTGTGTTAAAGCAGTTAGGACACCTAGTTGGTAGGGCAAGGTAGGTAGGACAATGTAGATAGGTCAGAGTAGTTAGGATACAACGTTGATAGGACAAGCTAATTGCAACCTGGTAAATATTCCAATTAATAATTGAGTAAACAGGCTGTCATCTAGCCATCTCAAATATGTGTCATCAATCTATCTCAAAGATGTCATCTAGTCATCTCGAAGATGTGTCTTCTACCCATCACAAAGATGCCGTTTAGCCAACATAAAATGTCATCTAGCCATCACAAAGATGTCATCTAGCCATTAAACATGTATTGTGATTATTACTTGTAATATAAAGTGAAACATCTAACAGTTTAGGGTTTGTTTTTGTTTTGTTTTGTTCATTTTTAGTAATCACCGGGGTCAACATCGCGCGTCGCTGCGATCTCAGAAGAAATGTTGACGCAACTTATTAAGAGGATTTCATCAATGCTTTACCAATGGTGCATTTTCAGAAATGTGTCTAAGTTTCCTAAAACTGTACTAATTCAATGTAAACCAGACGTTTTATAAACAAGTCGATAGGAACGTCGGAAAAGTGAAGAACATTTTAAACATTTTTAAAACAGATCCGTCTACATGGTTTTTCTATTTTGTGAGATTTCAAATAAAAATAGCTAGCTTTCCCGATGTCTATTTTGAAAACAAAACGTTTACAACGTCATTGTTATTTATAGATAATCTTTGAACATCAATATTTTAAAACTTAAATGTATATGCATTTAGCTGATGTATATTAAACATTAAACACAAAGTTTTTAATAAGCTTTTACTGAACAAGTTATTCTTTTTTTGTAGTTACATAAAAAAACGGAAATCCCCGATGTGCTATTTTTAAACCTAAAACAGTTTACGTCATTTGTTTTCATGCTGTATCCAAGGCCGTTGTTGCTAGGCGTTGGGCTGGATGCCTGAGATCACTTACAGATGTGGAGTAAGTTTGTTGTTTTATATTCCAGTTATTCGCGACATATTTCGTATTCATTTGAGTAAATATAGAGATTGTTTGTAGTGTAATATTATGTAGTTATTATACAGCGTTTATATGTATTTACATAGATAGTTATAAGTCCTAAAAGATGTAAGTCTAGTCTATACTGTAGGCAGACTAGACGTAATGGCGAAATCAGACGTCTCGATAAAATCAATACAATTGATGGGGATAGGTTGAAGTAAGATTGAGTCTCTGGACTACATTGTGTATTTAAAAAACGTTTTGTTTTCAAGGGGTTTTTTTTGTATGAACTATTTTGTGTATACTTTATAAAAGGTTTGTTTTCAATGTTTTTTATGGAATACTTTGTGTATAGGCCTACTTAAAAAACGGTTTGTTTTCAAGGTTTCTTTTTGTGGACTATTTTGTGTATACTTCATAAACATTGTTCAAGGTTCTTGGGAACTATTTTGTATATACTCGAAAAACTCTTTGTTTTCATGTGTTTTTTTTTTGGACTACTTAGTGTATACTTCAAAAACTAGTTGTTTTCAAAGTTCTTGAGGACTACTCAGTGTATACTTCATAGACGTTTTGTTTTCAAGGTTTTTGTGGACTACTTTTAAGGTGTTAAAATGTAAATACCAAATCACCTGGTCCCAAGTTCCGAACACTATGTCCATTTCACAACAAGAGCAAGCGCTATATTTTAGGGGTTTCAGCTTATAACACTTAAAGTGATACAGTTACTAGCTTGCATAGCCTGACTTTTGTGAAAAAAATAGCGAACGGCGTAGTAACATTCATTATGGCGGCTATTTAATAAACAAATTCTTATTTCGTCTAAAGGGGCCATCTATGAATGACGTCACACTTTTTAACGGTTTTGCCGCCCCCCCCCCCTCTTTTTTTCCCTTTTTCCCCACCGTCACAGTTTGACACAAAAATCCCCCCCCCCCCCCCACCTCATGGATTTTATTTCTAAAAATCTTGACTAACTCAGTCAACTTGTAGTATTTTAATAAATTTATATTACAATTCATACAAACACGTTTTCTAAAACGACAACAATGACGGCTAAAATTAGTTTTCTAACATTACTTTTTTATAATGAAAAAGTGTGACGTCACACTATCTGAACACCCCCCACCCCCCATACACACACACCATTTCCCCCTCATCGCAATTTTCGGAACCCCTCCCCCCTATGAGTGTGACCCTAACCTAATAACTGTGGTATAAACCAAACCACAAAACAAAACAAGAAAACAGTAATACTGACAATATAATATTTTAGTAGGATATCTAAAGCTGTTGCAATCTTATAATTATAAGGTTTTTTTAGAACGCAAATATATTGTATATTTCTTCTAAGCAATAGAAATTATTAAGTTTAATTTAAATACATATTTCTTTTTTCCCCACAGGTTAATTTCATATGTTCTAATTATGGAAACTCTTCCTGAAGATTTTATGTGGAATTTTATATTCGATACTTCAACTTTGTGTAAACCAAATAGGTTATGTGTGGAAAACCCTTATAAAGTTGATATCCCTAAACTTCGTTTAAAGCTACTAGAGTCAGAATTAAAAAATGATAAAGACGACGAAGAGTTTGAAGAAGAGGTGTGGAAAGAAAACGTCTTGACCGTTGTTTTGTTTAAACGAAGAAAGCTAGAACGGGCAAGTAAGCTCAATACAAGTATTTTAAAAGGTAATCCGGATAATTTAATGGCCTTAGTTAACCTATACTATTTAGAAATATTAAATGAAAATAACGGGGAAATAGAAATTAAAAATAAGTTATCGAGTTTAAAAAAGGAAGGGAAGTTTAATGCTATGAAAATCAGCTTTATGGTTGAACTAGCTTATTCTTTTCGTAAGTTTGGGGGTGCGAAGAACCTTTTACTATGTATTGATCTTTTAACTGAGGTGGTCAATGATGGTGTCAACGACGATAAAATCTTCTTCATGTTGGCATTAACAAAAAGGCGATGTTGTCACATAAATGTCTACACGCAAATCCCCGAGAAGATTGACCGGGAAAATTTTTCTAAGGATTGTGAAAAAATATTCCAAGATCTAGGAGAAGCAAGTCTTAACGATAGCATCAAGGCAGCATCTTTTGTGGAGCTGGCTGAGTTATATGTTCAGGATGAATATCAAGAATACATAAGCAAGCGAATCGATAAAAATAAAGAATGCGCTGAGTTGTGTCATAAGGCTCTTGCTGTTTCTGACTCTTCAGAAAGGGTTTTAAAATTAGCTGGCGAGATATTAAACCGTTTTCCTGAAACAAGGGAAGAAGCCATTCAATATCTGAGAAAAGCAATCAGAATTGGACATTCAAGTCGAGCATACCATCACTTAAGTCTGGCTTATTCATACAAAGCAATAGAACGTGAAGTAGAATTGGGATTTCAAAATGAAGAAACAAAAAAGTACTCGGAAAAAGGTTTAGTGGAGAAAATTATTTACATGTTGCAATATCCCCAAGAAATCCTTCAGCCTTTTAGCACAGGCAATACGTACGTAGAGGATGCCGAGGAATATCTAACTCTTTCTTTAGAAAATAGTTTTGGATCCAACACGGAAGCCATCTTAGATTTGGCCTACCTCCGTGCTAGAAAGCAAGAGTACGATAAAGCTAAATTTAATTGTCAGGAGATCATCAGAAAATCAGATAAACACTCCAGCACTACTGAATTCCTGTGCACGGTGTCGGCAGGCTTGTTGTATGAGATCATCAGTGCTCTCGAATGTACGGAGGCGGACTCCCAAGAAAAGGCAACTTGTTGTTTACAGAAAGGTGAAAAAATGCGCTTGAAAACCGTTTGTAAAATCAAGGGAATGTTAGCTACAGTTGCTAATGTAAGGCCCAGTTCAAACGATGTTATCAAACATTTGAAAGAAATGAAGCAAATGTTTGAAAATAATGAGCAAGGCATCTGGAAATTTGATACGTTCTTTCAAAATGAGAGCAGTTTCTCTAAAATTCGAAAGAGGAAATATTCAAAAGAACGCGACAAAAATAACGACATCGGCAATTCGGATTTGAACGAAACAGAAGCAGATTCCTTTCACAAAGAAAAGGAATCTAAGGTATGTCGTCAAGAAATGAACGGGCAGCATTATAGCTTGTATGAAGACATGAACACATTACTTCAACAGGCTTTTCCAGGAACATATTTTACTCTCTCTGAGACTGAAGATAACGGACTACCAAGAACAAGGATCAACAACAACTCACAAAGCCCAGAGGTACTTATAATAGAAACACTGGACGAAGATTGTCAAGAGCGCCATGACAGCTGGTCTAGTAGAACGACAACAGCTCTAACAGAGATGTTGGTTAAAAGATTTGGTATCGTGGCAAAAACGACAAAAGATGTCAATCCTCCTGGGTGCCATATATTAGATCTAGCTGAATCGGCTGTGACTTTTCCTGTTGTGATTGTTGTTTATGGATCATGCTCCACCGAGTACAGTTTTATACTCAAGAGTATTCTATTCAATCAAATTGACTACAAAGAACCTAAGTTATTGCTAATGGTTACTGAAGAAGAGAATGAGGCACAGATTTCGCCATTGTTTTTACGCACCCCTCGACTCAGTTTGTCTTTTGATGAAATTTTGCCGCCACTAGATAAATGTAATTCCGATGATCACAATTTAGACAGTGCTGCACCAAGTAACAAATGCCAAACACTGGATTTCGACGTTCAAGGCCTGGGCGAGTATCAAGCGAGACGTGAACCCTATTTTTGCTTGCCTCCCCTTTTACTAAGGCCAAGCCCCAGACACTCAAGAAAGTGAGAGGAAGAAAAGCCTGATGAGATCCAAAGTTCAGAAGTGGTCGATTACTCGGCAATTAAACCGATAACCAAACAAGTTAGCCAATAGAAGACACCTCCTGACCGGTGAGGTCCCTCCTCCTGGGCAATTAATGTCCCAACAACTAGGCAAATGATGTCCCAGCTATAAGGCAATTAATGCCCCACCCCCTGACCGGTGAGGTCCCTCCTCCTGGGCAATTAATGTCCCAACAACTAGGCGAATGATGTCCCAGCTATTGAGCTAATGAAGTCCCAGCTATTGTGAAATTGATGTCCCAGCTATTGGGCAAATAAAGTCCCAGCTATTGGGAAATTGATGACCCACCTATTGGGCGATTGATGTCCCAGCTATTGGGAAATTGATCTCCTACCTATTGGGCGATTGATGTCCCAGCTATTGGGAAATTGATGTCCCACCTATTGGGCGATTGATGTCCCAGCTATAAGGCAATTGATGCCCCACCCCCTGACCGGTGACGTACATGAAGGATGAAGGAAAGTTCTAACCCTTGAAAAGATGAAAAACATACGCTCTCATTGTTGTGAACATTTTTATTTGATATTCGTACATTTGTTGATAGTTGCTAAAGTTAGAGTCGAAGAAAAACGCTCAATTGTGAATTATGTACATAGAATTCGTTATACTGGTCTTCAACTTGAGGATAATGTGTATGATGTAGCTGATATTATATTGATATTACTGACAATTTTAATGCAACTACACTCGATTTCATCACCAGGCACTCATGTCTTATCGCAGAAGAACAATACCAATTAATATTATAATTACAGGAAAGACTACATTACTTGTACTTCAATACTCGATTTTGTAATATGTTTTAATTATTAACTTTTTTTAAAGCAATTAATTACTTTGATAATAAATGATTATTTTTTACAACTAATCTATGACGGCTTTGTTGTTGTTGCATGACTGTGTATCAAGGGAATGCAGGACTGAGTTGTGTGTCTTGACTGGTGATGTGACGTTCAAATGAGTGATCAGTGCTATCTGTAGTACTGATGTGAATGTAATTCTAGCGCTATGGTGAACCAATGGTAAAGTTATGGTAAAACTATGTGAAACTATGGTAAACATATGATCAAATCATGGTAGGGTACCATTTTGACACACAAGAAACGTTTAAACTTGCATGAACTCTTCACAATAGGGCTAGTAAGTCTACGGTCTCGAAATCTACCAGCTGGCAAGTACGAGAACGAGAAGTTGTGACCTACTTACAAGCCCTATTCAAACAACCCAAGATGTTTGTTATACATTAGCCCGGAGTGATTTCTTATAACAGGGGTTATCTTTCTTCCAAATAGTCACTAAATTTTCAGCAAAAATTTCAAAGATAGATTACCAAGACTTTCCCTAGAGACACCTTTACACAAATGTTTAACTATCCGTTCTTAGTCTGGGGGTAAAAGTGTAGTGGATTAATTAAAAAATTTACCGAATTACAAATAGTTAAATAAATAATAACTAATAAATAACCCATAACTCTCTTAAAAAAAAGAACATCAAAATGACTTTAAAAGACACACATACCTAAGCAAAGAAAAAGAAAAAGTTCATGGAAATCTAATTGCTTCTGATTATGGCAATCTATAGTAACAGGCTAAGGTGTCAACCCAATTTATTTATTTTCTAAAAGACGTTAAATGATGCAAGAAAATTATATATTTACATTCACATTATTCGTGTTTGTGTGTGAATTGATGCAAAAGTCGAATGTTGAAATTTAGATTTCCAGTTGGATTTCACACTCTACATTCGGTTGCTTTAAGGTGCCATCAATTTATTAAGCCTTCACAGACAGACGAAACCAGGGTGGACTCATATATTCGAACTCGAGTCTTTCGGGTTAGTAGTCGTATGCTCTACAATATAACCACACGGCTCCACATTTACGGGTGTAATTTTTTTAAATGGGAGTTAACTGGCATTTTTTAAAACTTTTGAAAAATATGAGTTATTTCCCTTAAGTTTAAAAGCAAATTATAAGGTACATAATCTAACCGTCTAAGGTACAACAAAATATTACACTGAAGTCGAATTCGACGAAATTGTCATAAACAGGTTTAAAAATTAAGATGTAATTTAATTTTTTTTTCCAAATCTTGAGTGGCTTCCGATGACCGGAAGTAGTACTTTACGCTATTTCAAATTTCTCATCAAACCATAAGAAATTATTTAACTTGATTTAACAATCGTCCGAGTTTAACAGAAACTACAAGCAAAATTTCGACCACCTCGGGTTATTTAATCCACTCAGGAAAAATTGGTACCTGACTAGCGTTGGGGGAAGTGCAAAGGACTCAGCATAGTGCTAACCACACCATCCCTTCATATGCCGAGGTAAGAGAATTGCATTAGCTCTACTGTCTTCGTTCAAGCAACCATCAGGCGTTTTGATAGAACGTATGTGATTTTTTTTAAATTCTAAGATGGCTACATATATGTAAGTAAGGTAAGCAGAATAAAAGACTCGGACCCACGAAGCAGAGGGTGGGGATAATTTGAATATTTAACTACCTCTTGTAACCCCGGTTGTCGTTGATCTTCAGTGGGTTTTTTTTTTTCAGACTGAATCTTCAACCGTTTAGGGGAATTTAAATCCTTGTTTTTAAAGCTACGCCTCGTTTTATGGTTAAAGCTTCAAAATGTTACGGGTGGAACAACTTCGTCGGCCTTGAATGTAATTCATCGTTGGCGTGTCGCTAATATTTCACGTGTCATTAGCATTAAAGTAGCACGCGATATGATCATAAGCGCCAACTGTCGACGAAGATTTCTTTCAGTTCGAAAAGTGTCGTCTGTTTGATTTTAATCTTCTCAAACACTTCGTCGACCTGAAGGTAGTAGGGCGGGGGAGTGGAGACGGGGAGGAGGGGGGGGGGGATTTCTTGGTGTACAGGTTCGTGGGTGGCTAGTGTAGATTTATGCGTGTGTTTGTATAGGGGAAATATCAGAGTGTTATTTTATGTGTGTGGTGTGTGATTGTGTGCTAATGTGTGTATTGGTGCATAAGGTTTTCGTGTGACATTTCTGTCTGTTAATGTGCGTATATGGTTGTATGTAAAGTGCCTGTGTGTGGTTATGTGTGTACATGTGTGTATTTGAGTGAATGTTTGCAAATGTGTGCATTTTTGTGTATTGTGTAGTTATGTGTAGAAGTTTGTGTGTGTCTAATGTGTGCACGTGTGTTTAAATGTGTGTATTTGTGTGTAATGTGTAGTTATTTGTGCAAATGTGGGCAAATGCATGGGTATATGTGTATCTGTGTGTGATTAGATGTGATTTATTTATTGATATTTATTTATATATATAGGCCTATATATCGTCCCCCCAGTATTATCTTGTTCTATCTCTCAAAATGTAGTTTTGAGAAAAACGCATCTGAAGTTTCATGTGGTCTGATTCTTATATTTAAACTGTTCCAATTCATTTTTTTTTTAGATAAAATGTTAAAGGGCATTAAGCAATGAGCATCCAAGTTATTTTTATTACTTTATGTACCATTAGAGGACCATAATAATTATTTTTCACTTTTGAGATAGAACAAAATACGATGAAAGTGATCAGGTTTCAAAAATTGTACAATGTTCTAAGTCAAATTTTGTGTTTTTTAGGCAGTTATAATAGCTTTTCTAGAAGTATCATCTACTTTTTGTATTAGCAATGTCTTCTGGTTTTCTATCCTATTGTTCCCGGTCTTTACTTTCATATTTTTGATTACCGCAACGTGCAAAAAATATTTTTTGCACTACATTACAGAACAAGTAATATTTTAAGTTGTAAGTATGCTTTTGCATACAGAATTTTGATTTAATGTATTAATAAAATGAATTCACAAGTCAATAGATAGGTTCAATAGATTTTAATGTTTTAATTATACACCATGAGCCGTTTAAAAAAAAAATATAACAAGAACTTGTAATAATGAATATTGAGAAAATACATAAACTTTGTTTTTATAATCAAAACAGTTTAAGCAAAAATAACACTCGCCGACAGTGCTTTAAAAACGTACTGTTAAAGGCTTTGTAATTTAGAAATAGATGATAACTAGCCACAAAGAGTAGCCATAAATTTTCTGTCAATCTCTGGCATGTAGGGCATCATTTTTTTCAAATCTTTTTTCTTTTCTGCTGAAATTAGGGAGCCCACTTTATACAAAGTAAACCCTACAGATACTATTAAACTACTATACTACTAAACAATACAATTAGTATAGGCGTATACTACGGTGTACATTAACAATATTAGGCCTATTATTAATTAAGATATTTCAACAAACTTTGAACTAAATATGTGTAAAATAACACAGTTAAGACAACATATAAAAGATAAATATACTTACGATTCAGGATCTGGTAATTCAGTCAGTTTATTTGCATGACAACCAAAATCGATTAAAAGGTGTTCACACGCCGCCATTTTGATCGACGACGCACAAGTCACATGACTTAAACAGCTGATTTCATTGGCAGAATCGGACATAGAACATTATAATTCTAGCGTATCCAAGGAAAATTTATGCGTTAATTTTATATAGATTATATACTGTTAGAACAGAATCATATTATAAAACTGACATAGAACAAGATTATACTGGCCAAATGTATCAACTTGTAGTTAGAACAATGTCAAATTGAAAAGTTTGGTAGGAAGCAGATGACTTAGAGTCACGTAGACAAGTGGAGATTGAACATAGTGCTTTTCTACATCATAGGGTCGAGTTTTTCGAAAAAATCAAAATTTGTAGTTAGAACAAGATAATACTGAGGGGACGATATATAT
>NW_026733944.1:0-10000 GCF_028476545.2 Physella acuta | reverse complement strand
CCAAAGATGGCCTGCTACAGCTGGCCAAAGATGGCCTACTACAGATGCCAAAGATGGCCTGATACAAATGGCCTGCTATAGTTCACCACAGATGGCCTGCTACAACCTGGAGTTGTTGCTCAGCTCATATTTCTCCCCAGAACCTCCTCCAACCTTTCCTCTACAACACAAGACGACGATGATAACGAATTGGATGACGACTAAGCCGATAAGACAACCAACGACAATCCAGAACAGTCTTTTGTCGTACTCGTCTGCAAAAAAAAATAACTTAAAACTGTATTGTGTACATATATTAAAACCAAGTTGCAATGCCAGGCTAGCACGCTCTACACAATGCAGCATGAGCATCAGATGTTTCCTGTCTCTCTACTTCAATCTCGTTGCGTTCACTGCTCCCCTGATTTATATATATAACTTTCTAGTGCTGTCGAATCATCTTAGAGAGGGATTATACATAAACGTACTCGATATTTGATTGCTTCACTAGATTTCTTCTTAGAGGAGTCAAGTCTTGCTTTGGTCAGACTATCCCTCCCACACCCCCCCTCTATTCCCCCCACCCCCGACATAAACCCCCTGGACATAAACCCTCCGACATAAATCTCCTGGACTTATATGTCTTAAACCCCCCTAGACATAATATGTACCCAGCAGTGGCGTAGCGAGGTCGGGTGTCACCCGGTGCGGCACTTAATGGTGTCACCCCCCCCCCAGAGGCGTAGCGACCCTTCCCGGGGACAAACTTTCAAGTTTTTAATTTGCACCCCCCTCAAGTTTTCGATTTGCACCCCCCCCCCCCTCAAACTTTTGATTTGCACCCCCCCCCTCAAGTTTTTCTCTATATATTTTGCTATTTTTTACCTTAGTGTCACCAAATGGTGTCACCCGGTGCGGTCCGCACCCCCCACCCCCCCCCTCGCTACGTCCCTGGTACCCAGTGTTATTGACATCTCCCCCCCCTCCCCCCCACATCTTAGCCACTTACCATCATCTGTACTGGAGACAGTCTGATTACCCGTGTAAGCATCCGAGCCAGCCTCCTTGTCGTACTGGAAAGACCCACATTTGGGGAAAGATGGTGGGGGCTTGGGGTGGCTGGAGAAGGATTCGTTGAACATGATGGCCATCCCGTCCAGGCCGTGGACCTCGATGTGGCAGTGCATGAACCAGACGCCGGGGTTGTCGGCCTTCAACCTTAGCACGACGTACCTGGTGTGGGCGGGGTGCGGTAGAGAGATTAGGTTAGCTGGGGGTTGGTGGTGTGATAAAGGGTTAAGTTAGATGATTGTTCAAAACTCGATGGATGTTTAAGTTAGCTGATGATTGTGATTTTAATCTTTAAAAATTGTATGCTGAGGTTTGAATTCTTAAACACTTAATTTTAAAATTTACAATCTAGGTCATATTTCCATTAATGTTATGTAATGTGTTCTATTTTAGCTCTGCTATGCGGGCATTTTTTTCCGTTTATGTTGTGTAATGTGTTGTATTTTAGCTCTATGTGCGCATTTTTTTCCGTTTATGTTATGTAATGTGTTGTATTTTAGCTCTATGTGCGCATTTTTTTCCGTTTATGTTATGTAATGTGTTCTATTTTAGCTTTGCTATGCGGGCATTTTTTCCATTTATGTTATGTAATGTGTTCTATTTTAACTTTGCTATGCGGGCATTGGGCATTTTTTCCGTTTATGTTATGTAATGTGTTGTATTTTAGCTCTGTTATGTGAGCATTTTTTGCGTTTATGTTATGTAATGTGTTCTATTTTAACTTTGCTATGCGGCCATTTTTTCCATTTATGTTATGTAATGTGTTCTATTTTAACTTTTCTGTGTGCTTAATGAAGCAGTGCAGCGGGTTGTTTAGTCAAGTGTGACGTGGCTGGTTTAATGAAGCTTGACTTTAAGTGGTGGTCGTGTGGAGTTTGGGTTTAGCATATTCAAAGTAAAAGGCTTGCATTAATGGTGCTGTAAATGGTGCTGTCTGCTTCGCTTGTGGGAATGAATTAGATTTATTTTAACGCTGTGTATCTATGCTACATTGCTACACATGGTGCTGTATGCTCAGTTTGTGGGAGTGAATCAGGCTTATTTTACCGCTGTTTAGATCTAGCTATGCCACTTTGCTATACAGGAACACCCATTTGTTTAAAACTACAATTTCTTTACCCTCCTGTTGGCACCAGGATTGTGTCTTTCCTGGGCGGCGTCAGAAGGTTGAGGCCGGGTACGTTGTTGCCACCCCACGAGCTGTTGGCCCACTTGGCCTGGTTGCAGTAGCTGAGCGACCTGTTGGGGTTACCTCCACAGTTGATGTCCAAGTTATCGCCCATTATTTGACCTGGTACACATAGATATCTCTAAATGACCACATGACCATATCGATTTATTTATAAATAAAAGATATTGAAGTCTATATATATATATATATATATATATATATATATATATATATATATATATATATATATATATATATATGCATATATATATATATGCATATATATATATATATATATATATATATATATATATATATATATATATATATATATATATATATATATATATATATATATATATATATATATATATATATATATATATATATAAGCCTACCTGTTGTTTCGTTATATGGTGGATATCCTAGTTTGACCACTTGAAAAGAGTGACCATGCAAATGAATGGGGTGAGAGAAGCCTTTCCCCTTGCCCATGTTCAGGAGAATTAGTTGATAGGTTTTGTTGTACTGTTAAATAGAGAATGACAACGGGGTTATAACTTACTAACTATTAAAAATAAATAGATCAGGGGTGACAACTCGTTACCTAAGAAACAAGTCAGTAGAGGACTACTCACATTTAAAACGGATTAGAAAATCAAACGTACTTCCAGACAACATACCAGGGGAGCCAACTTAAAAGTAAAGTTCCTCTCAAACTCAGCATTCTACAGAGCAGATGAGGTCAGAGGCGTAGCGATGGGGGGGGGGGGGGCAGGGGGGGGTACATATGTCCCCGGGCGCCGACCTTAGGGGGCGCCAAAATGGGTTGTAAAAACAAATTAAAATGTCATTTTAGCTGCATTTTTTGCACTATAAGTAGTTTGAGGGTGGGGGGGGGGGGTGCAAATCGAAATTTTTAGGGTGGGGGGGGGGGGGGGGGTGCAAATTAAAATTAAGTTCCGAGGGGGGCGCCAAATTGAAAGTTTGTCCCCGGGCGCCAGGAAGGGTCGCTACGCCTCTGGATGAGGTAGAGATTTTTTTACCTCGCCATATAAAAGGGTGGCGTGACAACTTCCCAGACAAATATGTCAGGGGCGACTACTTAATTCTTGACAATTATCTCAGGGGTGACAACTAACTTCTAGACAAATATGTCAGGGGCGACAACTTGATTCTTGACAATTATTCTCAGGGGTGACAACTTACTTCTAGACAAATATGTCAGGGGTGACAACTTACTTTCATACAAATATATCAGGGTGACAACTTACTTATAGGCAAACATGTTAGGGACAACAAACTACTTTTAGACTAATTTGTCAGGGGCGACAACTTCCAGACAAATATGTCAGGGGCGACAACTTACTACTAAATCTATAGTATATGTGCACGCACATCTCCTGTCCTCCCCACACTGATTTGGTTGACAGTGTGAGGTGATGTCCTGGGGTTGTGTGAGGGACGACACGGGCGGCACCTGGAATTTTAAAAAAAAAATTTTAGTTTTATCTTTTTGTCTGAAATGTTTTTGCTTGATTACTAGTGTTCTTAAATACGTGACGTAACAAGGCTGAGGTGACTCTTGCCAGCTGATTAGTGTGTGTGTTTTATGAATCATACTAGCCCAGGGAGCCACCTACGCCCCTGTGATAAAATACCCCAACCTCCCTACGCCCCTGTGATAAAACACCCCAACCTCCCTACGCCCCTGTGACAAAACACCCCAACCTCCCTACACCCCTGTGATAAATTACCCCAACCTACCACAAACTCTCGTCCGTTGACGGAGCCTGGGGTATAGGCGTCCCCTGGGAAGGCGAAGTTGAGGAACACCTCCTCCACACTGTCCGCCTTACTCTCGCTGCCGGGCTGGGCACTGGTTCTGTTGGTCGAGGCTAGGTCATCCAGGTGTAGGCAGGTGATGTTGTCGTTCTTCGGGTAGTAGGTGAAGGGGCAGTTCATGACCAAACACCTGTGGGGGGGGGGGTGTCACAGATGTTATATCATGTTATGTCAACCGTGTTGATACAGTAGCTGAGTAAATGGTCTAGACGTTATGTAGTGTTCTACAACCGTCTTGATACAGTAGCCGAGTAGATGATCTAGACGTTATGTAGTGTTCTACAACCGTGTTGATACAGTAGTCGAGTAGATGGTCTGGACGTTATGTAATGTTCTACAAAAGTAATGATCTAGACGTTATGTAATGCACTACAACCGTGTTGATACAGTAGTCGAGTAGATGGTCTGGACGTTATGTAATGTTCTACAACCGTATTGATACAGCACCCGAGGTAAAGTTGGAACTATGTGGCAACTCGACTGCTAACTGGAAAGAATCGAGTCTACCCAGCTCTGATGGGTACCTGGCTTACTTTAGGAAAATTAAAAGTGCAGACAACACTATTCCTTTTATAAAATAGGTGAACTCAACTTCAACTACCCCGAGAACCGTAATATTTGAAGGATATTTTTAATGTGTGAGAGGAAAGTAGCGTCTTCTCACGAGGTATTTTGTTTACTATTATATGTTTTAAGCGAGAGCAAGTAGTGAAAGGTTTGCAAAGAAAAAAAAATCAAATTATGTGGTAAGCGAAATTCCCGAGTAAGTTTACTTCCATTTGCATTTTTTAACCATTAAGTTGTAATTTTTGGCATAACACTTTGAAGTTTGCGACCATAGTGTCCGTTTTGAAATAGAATAATTACGTTGTTTTTTCTCTGGTTTAATAATACTTATAACGCGACTACATTTATTTTTAAAAAAGAAAACTAGATTAGCAGAACGAAGTGAAACTATGTAGAAGCAAAAAAAAAAAAAAAAAAAACACCAATAACAGCGTGTAAACAAACTCAACAGAAACAAGAAGTAACATCATGTGAAACGGAACTAACCTATCATCTTCTGTACAGTTGCGCCTAGTAGAATTGGGCTCCTCTATCGGGGCGCCGGTGTATCTGAGAATCGCCTCTGAAATGTGGTCGACGCCCGACTCCATGGTGACGCCCCTGATCCAGTAGTTCCCCACCGTCTGGTTGGCTGTGATGATGAAGTCGTACCTCTCCCCGGGGTGGACTACGACCGACTCGATGACCCTCGGCTGGCAGTCATACCTGGGGAGGGGGAGTAAAGTTCAATGGAAGTCAGTGTTATGGAGCTTTATATATGTATATATATATATATATATATATATATATATATATATATATATATATATATATATATATATATGTGTGTGTGTATATATATATATAGGCCCTATATATAGGCCCTATATATATACATAATATATATGTGTATATATATAGGCCCTTTATATATATATACATACATACATATATATATGTATATATATAAGTGTTATATATATATATATATATATATATATATATATATATATATATATAACACTTATATATATATATATATATATATATATATATATATATATATATATATATATATATATATATATATATATATATATATATATATATTACACTTATATATATATATATATATATGTGTGTGTGTGTGTGTGTGTGTGTGTGTATATTTAGGTTTGGATTGAGGTTGAGTTATCATGTAACTAGATACGCCTGCTGTACTAACAGCTGTAGCTGGTAGAGTGTCGTAGAATGGTGATGTAACAAAACTGACTGGAGATGTTCAAGTTACACCGTGTACAACACAAATAGAGCCAAGAAACGTCTAGACCTACCCGTCGGATGCCACCAGCAGAAGTGGATGGTTGTCAATGGAGATCCTGAAGGGGTACATGCCACTGGCTCCGATTACACGGAATCTGTAGGGGATAGGGGGTTAACATTTGTTTACATTGTAGAGGTTAACACTGGTTTAAATTATACAACTTAACATATTTTTGTTAACAGTGTAAAAGTTAACATAGATTTAACGTGTAGCATCTTGATACTTTTTGAAAATGTATGTTTTGTTTACCTGAGGTACTAAGAAGTACATAGGCTCTACATGTCACCTGTATTGTGTACCACTAGCTATTGTTTTGTTTACCTGAGGTACTATGAAGTACATAGGCTCTACACGTTACCTGTATTGTGTACCACTAGCTATTGTTTTGTTTACCTGAGGTACTATGAAGTACACAGGCTCTACACGTTACCTGTATTGTGTACCACTAGCTATTGTTTTGTTTACCTGAGGTACTAAAAAGTACTCTACATGTTACATGTTTTGTGTACCACTAGCTATTGTTTTGTTTACCAGAGGTACTATGAAGTACATAGGCTCTACACGTTACCTGTATTGTGTACTACTAGCTATTGTTTTGTTTACCTGAGGTACTAAAAAGTACTCTACATGTTACATGTTTTGTGTACCACTAGCTATTGTTTTGTTTACCAGAGGTACTATGAAGTACATAGGCTCTACACGTTACCTGTATTGTGTACTACTAGCTATTGTTTTGTTTACCTGAGGTACTATGAAGTACATAGGCTCTACATGTTACCTGTAGTCTGTACCATTAGTGACTGTAAATATGGAGAGCGGGGCACCGTTGTGGCTCCCGTTCCCGTAGTGAAAGCGCCCTTTCCCGTTGATCAACCCAGCGTGATAAGGAAATGTGCTGTTAAAAGTAAAATCATCTCGTTTTAGTAAGTTCTCTTAACATGCGATAGGGAAAATTAGGCTTACTTTGACTAGCTAAATACTTCGCTCTAGTAAATTTTCTTAACGTTTGTTAGAGAAAGTTAGGCCTACTGTAACTAGCTAAATACTTCGCTCTAGTAAATTTTCTTAACGTTTGTTAGAGAAAGTTAGGCCTACTGTAACTAGCTAAATACTTCGCTCTAGTAAATTTTCTTAACGTTTGTTAGAGAAAGTTAGGCCTACTGTAACTAGCTAAATACTTCGCTCTAGTAAGTTTTCTTTAATGTGTGATAGGGACCGTTATGCCTACTATATTATCAAAACACCTCATTTTTAGTAAGTTTTCTTAACGTCGTGATAATTGTGTTCTAAATTTCTAAAAGTGGTAGTCTGAAATGCTCAGTCAGGATGATTTTTTTTTTAAATATCCTAATCTAAAAATATAAGAAATGTAATTCACGTGTAACGGGTACCGATGGCTAGTCTACCTATACTTAACATTGTTAAATAGAAAAGTATAGTCAAAGCCAGTGGCGTAGGCAGGGGGGGTTAGGGGTGGTCAAAACCCCCCTTATAGACCCCTCGGTATATATAAAAAGTATGAGGGGGGTGCAAATCGAAAGTTTGAGGGGAGGGGTGCAAATCGAAAGTTTGAGGGGGGGTGCAAATCGAAAGTTTGAGGGGGGGGGGGGGTGCAAATCGAAAGTTTGAGGGAGGGGGGTGCAAATCGAAAGTTTGTCCCCGGGTAAAAATTGGAACCCCCCCCCCCTTGAGACGATCCTGGCTACGCCACTGGTTAAAGCTGTACCTGTAAAAAGCGCCATCTAGCGAGTGACTTGGGGGAACTTTGGTCCTGTTGATGAAGTTCCCAAACCAGACTTTAAAGTGGATCAGATCGGCGTCCATATCGTGGTTCCAATCCTGGAAATATTTACAGCCAGTCAGAGAAAAACATTTTTAGACGCATTTTGAATATCTTGTTCGCATTGGCAGAGGCGTAGCGAGGGGTGGCGGGGGGTGCGGATCGCACCGGGTGACACCATTTGGGGGGGGGGGGGGTGACACCAAGGCAAAAAATAGTAAAATATATAGAGGAAAACTTGAGGGGGGGGGGGGTGCAAATCGAAAGTTTGAGGGGGTGCAAATCGAAAGTTTGAGGGGGTGCAAATCGAAAATTTGAAAGTTTGTCCCCTTGGGGGGGGGGGGGGGGGTGACACCATTAAGTGCCGTACCAGGTGACACCCGACCTCGCTACGCCACTGCGCATTGGCATACACGTAATGGGAGCTTAACGTTAACCCCGGTCAATAACCCCCGATCAATAACCCCCGGTCAATAACCCCCGGTAAATAACCCCCGGTCAATAACCCCCGATCAATAACCTCCGGTTATTAGCCCAACATTAACCTCTCTGGTCCGATCTATCCCCCCTTCCCCCCCCCCCCACCACCACATAAGTCTATTTTCCTAAACTACTATTTAAATAACTAAAAATAAAGCGTGGTTGGTTTCTGAAACTCTATTCTTAGTATTTAATCCGTTTTCTATGCATTTTTTAGTACTTTGAAAAAAAAACAACTAAAGAAAAAAAACTCGGTAGCAAAATACCCCCTAACCTGAAGCATCATGACGAACTCTTCCATGGCTTGCGGATCCCGCTCCTTCACGATCAAAGGGCCGTAGAGCCCCATGGCTATCTGGGTCCCCAGGTGGGAATGGTACCAGAACGTGCCGCGTGGGTAGGCTTCAAACTTGTAGGTGAACTGTTGCATCGGAGTTATGGGACACTGGAAATCAGAAGTTTTTATTTGGTGTTTAGTACATTTTTTAAAAATATAGTGATTCTCTTGTGGAGTTAAGTGTTTCCCTTTCAAACCTGACGGTCTATGGGGCAAGTGAAGTAGAGTTCACTTGTTTCTGTAAAGTGATAGTGTGGTCATCACTATGCCCAGCTGCCTTTACTTTCCCTAATGTGAGTTAGGTACCCATCAGAGTTGGGTGGACTCAAGGACGGTTTACTGACTTGAACCCGGATTCGTAACTCGAGACTTAAGGGTTAGCAGTTCAGCTCTCTACCGCTAGACCACTCCGTCCCATTTCTTGTGGAGTTATAGACATGTTTTCATGTTTTCTACAGTCTTTTACTACCCCCCCCCCCACAACACACAAAGTCACAAAATGTCAAATGACACATAAATGACGTCACACTAAAGCCTAGCCTGCCGCACCACCCCCCATCGGAGTTTTTGTTGTGAAACAAGTACATTCGGCTGCTCACACTATCACTTCACTTCATATGCCGAGGTCACAGAAACAGGTGAACTCTACTTCACTTGCCCCACAGACCGTCAGGTTTGGAAGCGGGAACCCTAAGTCTCCCCAGTCCTTCCTCACAGATCGTCACAAAATTCCCAAAACCCCCACACCCCCAACCTCTATTTAGGAGTGTGACGTCATTGATGAACAAGTCCCTACATTAAGTACGTCATCATGACGTGTGTACCTGTGTGACGTAGCTGACCCCGTCCATCCAGGGCGTGCCCCTCTGGTAAAGGCCGTGGAAAATGTACGGACAGCGAGTGGCTGGTCAGCTTGTAGGTCACGTGAACTATGACCTTTTGACCTTCGTACACCTGGAGGTAATCAGAGAAATAATGCTCAGCATGTTGGTCAAGTAAAATATGAACTTTTGACCTTCGTACACCTAGAAGTAATTAGAAAAAATAATAATCAGCAAGTGAAATATGACCTTATGACCTCCATACTACCGGAGGTAGTTAGAAAAAATAGTAGTCAACATGTTGGTCAAGTGAAATATGACCTTTTGCCCTTCGTACACATATAGGTAATTAAAAAATAATGGTCAGTATAAAAACTGTTGGTCAAGAGAAATACGACATTTCAACCTTCGTACAACAAGAGGTAATTAAAAAAATATATGTCAGCATGTTGGTCAAGCGAAATATGACCTTTTGACCTTCATAGCCCCGCATCATAGTAAAATGTATTATTTTTTTGTATTTACCACCATGGCAGGTCCTGGCAATGACTTGTTGACAGATATCAGCAGACGCGGCATTTCCCAGCCGTCTGCTTGAATGATGGGCTGGGTTAGTCCACTCGGCGGCCTCTGTTGTGTTGGTCAC